>NW_028270151.1:18228143-18378699 GCF_037043375.1 Chiloscyllium plagiosum | reverse complement strand
CGCTATCCATGCCCTTCATGCTTTTATAACCTTCTATGAGGTCACCCCTCAGCCTCTGACCCTCCAGGGAAAATAGCTCCTTCCAGGTTTCCAGCATGGCTATCCTTGAATTGTGAACTGAGTTAAGAACTCAAGGGGTTAGAGAGTCAAACTCACTCTCAAACGGACCTTACTCATTCTACTCTTGGCAAAGTTGGATTCCATCCTTAACCCAGATCATAGAATCATAGATTCCCTACAGTGTAGAAGTAGGCCATTTGGACCAACAAGTTAATATTGACCCTCCAAAGAGCAACCAACCCAGACCTATTACCTTACCCTATTACTCTACATTTACCCCGAACTAAGGCACCTAAACTACACATCCCTGAACACTTTGGGTAATTTAGCATGGTCTATTCACCTAACTTTAATATCTTTGGCCTGTGGGAGGAAACCGGAGCACCTGGGGAAAACCCACGCAGACATGGAGAGAATGTGCAAACTCCACACAGACAGTCTCCCTAGTCTGGAATCGAACCTGGGTCGCTGGTGCTGTGAGGCAGCAGAGCTATTCACTGAGCCAGCATGCTGCCCCCCCCCCCACCCCCAATATCTGATAATTCCCCATGACACGAATGGGAACATCCTTCCTCTGTAGCCTAGGGCTTACCTATAGATCCCAAACAATTATCCTGACTTTGATTTACAGTAATGCAGCATAAATATACAGGGTTTTGAAGAGAGAAAAATAATGTAGGAGGGTATTTCTGGGGGAATTTTCAAGGATTAAATATTGTCCTTTTGGCATCCCACAAGTTTTCCAGTGTCTACACCACATTCATTAATATGCACAAGTCTTTTAGAGCTTTTCATGCACTAAGTACTCACATAACACTCTACCAATGTCTTCCGGCTACTCGCACAGAATTCGAGAAAACTGATATGAAGTCATTGAGTCATAGAGATATACAGCACAGAAACCATTCAGTCCAACCCATCCATGCCGACCAGATATCCCAACCCATTCTAGTCCCATCTGCCAGCACCCGGCCCATATCCCTCCAAACCCTTCCTACTCATATACCCATCTAAATGCCTTTTAATTGTTGCAATTGTACCAGCCTCCACCACTTCCTCTGGTAGCCCATTCCACACACGCACAGCGGGTAATTAGAAGACGAAATGAAATTTGGCATTTGGTGCTGAAGGAATGAAGTAGGGAAGTGTTGGTGCGAGGCATTGGTGAGACCGCCTCTGGAGTATGGGTTGCAGGTTTGGTCCTCTTACTTGGGGGAGGATGCACTTCTACTGGAGGCAATTCAGAGATTGTTGGCTGGATTCATTGCAGAGATGAGATCTTGAGCAGGTTAAGCCTATCCTTGCTGGAGGTTAGAAGGGTGAGAGGAGATGTAATTGAGGTATAAAAGATGAAAAAAAGGATTGACAAAGTAGATGTGGAGAGGATGCTTCCTCTTGTAGGGCAATCTAGAATAAGAGGTTACAGTTTTAGACTAAGGGATGGGAGATTTTAAACAGAGATGGGGAGAAATTACTTCTCTCAAAGAATCTATGGAATTCAAAATGTGGTGGATGCCAGAACACTGAATAAATTTAAGGAGGAAATAAACTGGTTTTTAAAATTAGTAACAGGTTCTGGGCATTAGGCAAGAAAGTGAAGTTGAGACCAAGATGAGATTAGAGTCGAGAGTGTGGTGCTGAAAAAGCACAGCCGGTCAGGCAGCATCCAAGGAGCAGGAGAATCGACATTTTGGGCATAATCTCAGGATTGCAATCTCCAGCACTTTCTACTGTTAAAATGAGATTAGCCATGATCTTATTCAATGATAGAGCAGGCTGGAGATGTTGCATTGCTTAGTTCAGCTGTTGGTTCTTGTTTTCAAACAAACTGTTTCCACATCGAAATCATGAAACCCTGGAAATCAGAGCAGGTCAGGCAACATCCACAGAGAGAGCAAGCTAACATTTCAAGTCTAGATGACTCTTCACCAGAGTGGTATGGTGGCTCAGTGGATAGCACTGCTGCCTCACAGGGCCAGGGACCCAGGTTCAATTCCAGCCTTGGGCAACTTACTGTGTGGGAATCCTCTCAGTGCTCCGGTTTACTCCCACAATCCATAGACTTGCAGGTTAGGTGAATTGGCCATGCTAAATTGTGGCAAAAATGAGGACTGCAGATGCTGAAGATCAGAGCTGAGAGTGTGGTGCTGGAGAAGCACAGCAGTTCAGGCAGCATCCAAGAAGCAGGAAAATCGATGTTTCAGGCAAAAGCCCATAATCAGGAATGAGGCTGGGAGCCTTGAGGGTGGAGAGATAAATGGGAGAGGGGGGGTGGGACTGGGGGGAAGGTAGCTGAGGTAGGGGAAAAGGTGATAGGTCAGAGATGGGGTTGGAGCAGATAGATGTAAAGGAAGATGGACAGGTCATGAGGGTGGTGCTGATCTGGAAGTTTGGAAGTGGGATAATGTGGAGAGAGGGGAAGTTAGGAAACTGGTGAAACCCACATTGATGCCATGGGGTTGGAGGGTCCCAAGGTGGAAGATGAGGCATTCTTCCTCTAGGCTTTGAGTGGTAAGGGAGTGGAGATGGAGGAGGCCCAGGACTTGCATGTCTCAGTAGAGTGGGAGGGGGAGTCGAAGTGTTTGGCCACGGGGCAGTGGGGTTGATTGGTGAGAGTGTCCCAGAGATGTTCTCTGAAGCATTGTGCAAGTTGGTGTCCTGTCTCCCCAGTGTCAAGGAGACCACATCGGGAACAACAGATACAGCAAATGACATGTGTGGAAGTCTCCTTAGGGGAAGGTGTGGGTGTAGGTTTTGCAATTCCTGCAGTGGCAGGGGAATGTGCCAGGAGGAGAGGGTGGGTTGTTGAGGAGAGTGGATCTGACGAGGTAGTCACGAAAGGAATGGTCTTTACAGAAAGCAGATAGGGGTGGGGAGGGAAATATATATCTAGTGGTGGGGAATTTATAGGTGGCAGAAATGGTGGAGGATGATGCAATTTATACAGAGGTTCATGGGGTGAAATGTTAGGACTGGGGAGGAGGGGTGGGGTTCAAGGGCAGAGGTGCAAGAAGTGGATGAGGTACACTGGAGGCCATCATCAACCACGTGGGAGAGGAAATTGTGGTCTTTAAAGAGGGAGGCCATCTGGTGTGTCCTGTGGTGGAACTGGTCCTCTTGGGAGCAGATGCGGTGCAGGCGGAGGAATTAGGAATAAGGGATAGCATTTTTACAGGAGGCAGGGTGGGAGAAGGTGTAATCCAGGTAGCTGTGGCAATCAGTGGATTTGTAGAAAATATCAGTCGGACAACATTGGTGAAAATGGAGAGGTCCAGGAAGGGGAGGGAGGTGTCTGAGATGGTCCTGGTGAATTTAAGGTTGGGGTGGAATGTGTTGGCGAAGTTGATGAATTGTTCACTCTCCTCATGGGAGCTCGCGGCAGCACCGATGCAGTCATCAATGTAATGGAGGAAAAGGTGGGGTGTGGTGCCGGTGTAACTGCGGAAGATGGACTGTTCCACGCAGCTGACAAAGAGACAGGCATACCTGGGGCCCCTGCGGGTGCCCATGGCTACCCCTTTCGTCTGGAGGAAGTGGGAGGATTCGAAGGAGAGATTATTGAGTGTGAGGACCAGTTCAGCCAAACGAATTAGAGTGTCAGTGGAAGAGTACTGGTGGGGACGTCAGGAGAAGAAGAAACGGAGGGCTTGGAGGCCGTGGTCATGGTGGATGTATGTGTTCAGGGACTGGATGTCCATGGTGAAGGTGATGCATTGGAGGACAGGGAAATGAAAATCTTTGTAGTTCAGCTTGAGGTTCTGGATGTAGGTTTTCTCGCTGAGCTGCAAGGCTTGTTTTCAGACATTTTGTCACCATACTCGGTAACATCTTCAGTGAGCCTCCGAATGGAGCACTGGTGGTGGAGCCTGCTTTTTACCTATGTGTTTGAGTTTCCTTGGGCTGGTGATGTCATTTCCTGTGGTGACATCATTTCCTGCTCTTTTTCTGGGGGGTGGTAAATGGGATCCAAGTCAATGTGTTTATTGATAGAGTTCCTGTTGGAATGCCATGTTTCTATGAATTTTCGCACGCGTCTATGTTTGCCTTGTCCTAGGATGGATGCATTGTCCCAGTTGAAGTGGTGTTCTTCCTCATCCATATGTAAGGATACTAGTGATAGTGGGTCATGTCGTTTTGTGGTTGGTTGATGTTCATATATCCTGGTGGCTAGTTTTCTGCTTGTTTGTCCAATGAACACACTGCTGTCATCATTCCCCTTTCCCCACTGCTGGGCTACCAAGGAATACAGGGCAAAGGGCAAGTAAATGGAACTGTGGTGAAGATCAACTACAACTGATTCAAAGGTGAGAATGCTATCAGTTGAACAAATTGGATACTTTAAATCTGCACAAGGTAATACAAACTGTCGCAATGTGCAATCAGTCCCCAAAGGATGCGTACAAAAAGCTTTGACACTGATAAAGATTTGGCAGGTTAGTGCCATTTGAGGGTCATATTCAGTGAGTGCTTCAGGGTAGGAGTTTATTCAGTGGGAAACAAAGCAATTCATTTTATTCCGACTGCAAGCACCAATACTGTGGACAATGTGTCTTTGTGCCTCCAGCCACTACTGATTGACTTTGTCTGAAATGAGTCACAGCACAACCTTATGCAGTCTGACACTTAGCCTAGATGAAAGGAATAGATACTCGGGCACTGTAGCACAATAAATAAGGTGATGGCTTAGTAGCATTGTTGCTAGTCTGTTAATCCAAAATCAAAAACCACATGACACAGGGTTATTTTCCAACAGGTTTATTTGGAACCACTAGCATTCAGAGTGCTGCTCCTTCCTCAGGCGGTGGGGGAGGGGTGAAGGGTGGGGGGCTCCGAAACCTTGTGGTTTCAAATAAACTTTTTGGATGATAACCCAGCGCCATATGATTTTTGACTTTGTCCACCCCAGTCCAACACTGGCACCTCCATATCATATTAATCCAGATTCGGAGATGCCTGGTGTTGGACTGGGGTGGACAAAGTTAAAAATCACACAACACCAGGTTATAGTCCAACAGGTTTAATTGTGCTTCCAATTAAACCTGTTGGACTAAAACCTGGTGTTGTTTTATATTAATCCAGGTTATCCTTGGGTCATGGCAGATGTTAGAATTTGCAATCAATAAAAATCTGAAAGTAAAAGTCTAATGGTGACCATGAAATGATTGTCAGAAAAGAAAACATCTGGCTAATTAATCTCCTTTAGGGAATGAAACTGTTATCCTTACCTGGTCTGACCTACATATGACTCCAGACCCACAGCAATGTGTTTGACCATTAAGTGCTCTCTTGGCAATGAGGCATGCTGGCCTAGCCAACTACGCTAGTGTGCTGTGAATGAATAAATGTCTGGGAATTATGCAATTAATAAGCCCACCTTCTCATTTCCAGACCCTGTCCACCATCTACAAGACACGTAGAAACATAGAAACATAGAAAATGGATACAGGAGTAGGCCATTCGGCCCTTCGAGCCTGTATCACCATCCAATGTGACCATGGCTGTTCATGTAATCTCAGTATCTCATTCCTGCTTTTCCTCCATACCCCTTGATCCCTTTAGCCGCAAGGGCCACATCCAGCTCCCTCCTGAATCTATCTAATGAACTGGCCCCAACATTTTCCTGTGGGAGAGAATTCCACAGATTCAAACTCACTGAGTGAAGGAGTTCTTCTTCATCTCAGTCCTGAATGGCTTACTCCTTATTCTTAGACCGTGACCCCTAGTTCTGGATTTCCCCAACATCGGGAACGTTCTTTCCACATCGAGCTTGTCCGCTCCCATCAGAATTTTATATGTTTCTATGAGGTACCCCACTCATTCTTCTAAATTCCAATGAATTTAGAAAAACCCTGTCATTCCAGTGATGACAAGTGGTCCACACTTGCCTGGATGAGTGTTGCTCCAACAACACTGAAGAAGCTTGATACCATCCAGGACAAAGCAGTATGCTCGATCAGCACACCATCCCACATGCTTTAAACACTTCAGAACATAATATTCCTCCCTCCCCAACCCAAACCCTATCTCTGAAACATTGAGCTATTGTGCATGCTCTTTCCCTTTATCCCATCATTGGCACCCAGGCCCTTACCCACATAATCCTCTCGCTTTGGAATACCCTCTCTAAACTCTTTTGAATTATGAAATAAATGTTCTCCGAGATCAATTCAAATTGAAGTAGATTTAAGGTCATACAGTCACAGAGATGTACAACACGGTAACAGACTCTTCGGTCCAACTCGTCCATACTGACCAGATCGGGCTTTTGCCCGAAATGTCGATTTTCCTGCTCCTCGGATGCTGCCTGACCTGCTGTGCTTTTCCAGCACCACTCTAATCTTGACTCCAATCTCCAGCACCTGCAGTACCCACTTCTGCCATGCCGACCAGATATCTCAACCTAATCTAGACCCACTTGCCAGCACCTGGCCCATATCCCGCCAAACCCTTTCTATTCATATACCCATCCAAATGCCTCTTAAATGTTGCAATTGTACTAGCCTCCACCACTTCCTCTGGCAGCTCATTCCATACACGTACCATCTTCTGCGTGAAAAAGTTGCCCCTTAGGTCTCTTTTATATCTTTACCCTCTCACCCTAAACCTATGCCCTCTAGTTCTGTATTCCCCCTTCCCAGGCAAAAGACTTTGTCTATTTATCGTATCCATGCCCCTCATGATTTTATAAACTTCTATAAGGTCACCCCTCAACCTCCAATGCTCCAGGAAAAACAGCCCCAGCCTATTCAGCCTCTCCTTATCGCTCAAATCTTGTAAATCTTTTCTGAACCCTTTCGCAAGTTTCACAACATCCTTTCAATAAGAAAGAGACCAGAATTGCATGCGATATTCCAAAAGTGGCCTAACCAATTTGTTTCAATTCAGCATATGTCAAACAATCAGGAAACCCAAATAAATAGTAAAGAAAGATTCAAAACTGATATTCATAGCCAAAGGATAATCTCGATGTAATGATAATATTTATCACAAGTAATTGGGAATGCGATTTGGAAATATATTGAGCAATATTACTTTTCATATTTCTTACTACAAATCAGCAATATGCAACTCAAGATGACATTAAAGGGTGATATCACTCATTGCCACAGAGAGGTGTGGAAGCTAAGTCACTGAGTGTATTTAAGATAGAGATGGATAGGATCTTGATTAGTAAAGGGATCAAGGTTTACAGGGCGAAGGCAGGAGGTTGGAGTTGAGAAACATATCAGCCATGGTGGAGTAGACTCGATGGGCTGAATGGCTAATTCTTCTACCAAATGTTATGGTCTAATATTCGGGGTTAGGATTGACTGTGTGAGATGCTATTGAGGTACAGTGTGCATCATCATTGAAACTGATACTGTGTAATACGATTTGGTCTCTTGCAGACTTACGGCAAAATGAAACCACCGCGAGATGCTTCTTAAATAAAATCAAAGTTGCCTTTGTCTTCACAGATTCTGGAATCATTTATTAGCAGCACAGTGACATCAAGAATTTTATAGGAATAAAGTGAAGCTCAGCAGTGGCTAATTGTGGGCTAATTTCCCCATTATTTGGAGATGTATTGTTAGGGCCCGGTGGCTGGAGATTATCGGGAATTGGAAATCAAAGAGGGAAAGTAAACTTAGAAATTGAAAAGGGAAAGACACCACTGAGCACTTTAACAATGTGTGTGGCGCTGCTTACAATGGGAGTCTCAAGATCACAGTCTTCATCTTCTCATCAAGAAATGAGATGGACCTGCAGACTGAGTAAAAGTGGAGCACATTTTTGTGGTGTTGTGTGATAAACCCTTTTGTCATGCAAGCCAGCTGTAAGTGTTCCATTGTGAATGTTCTCGAAACATCGATTCCCCTGCTTCTCGGATGCTGCCTGACTGGCTGTGCTTTTCCAGCGCCACACTTTTTGACTGTGAATGGGTTTGGCTCATTTTAGATCACTATCCCAGTTTGGAGTCGATACAACATTAAATATCTCCTTAACCTCCGGCAGCCTTCCGGTGGTCAGATGTGGCAGTGGCGGCAAACACATGTTCCTCCTGCGCTCTTCTTGGCAGTCTAAGGTGGAGGCATCAGGGCATTGGCAGTGAGAGTGTGCCGGGTGCAGAATGGCAGCAGCATGAATGCTGCTTCTCCCTGCAAGCAATGCAGGACTTGCAGACTGACTGAGACTCCGGCCGTGACTAGGCCCAGGTGCCTGTACCGGTGGCTCTAAACACTTTTATGGAGATAAGATTCGGACGTTCAGATCTGAATGTTTTTCTTACCTTTTGGTTTTCTATTGTTTTTGTGACAGAAATGTTGGTGTGGGAACAGTGTGGTAGTGTGTTGGAGTGGCCAGCAACTAGAAGTTTGGGGTCATTTTTGTGGACAGAATGTAGTTGTTCTGCAAAGTGGTCACCAGTCTGCCCTTTGTTTCCCCTCATAGAGGACACCACATTGCGAACAATGAATACAGTAGACTAGATGGAGTGAAGTGCAGGTATATCGCTGCTTCACCTGGAAGGTGGGTTTGGGGCCTTGAATCGTGAGGAGGGAAGAGTTGAACAAGCAGGGATTACACCTCCTCTGATTATCCGGGAAGGTACCGTGAGGGTGTGAGGAGGTCCTGGGAGTGGACAAGTCCCTTGTGTTCCCATGCCAACAATCCTGCCTCAGGCCTGTTGTGTTGTTCCAACAAGCCTCAGCCTAAAACCAAAGAACAACATCTTATTTTCCATTTGGGGACCCTGCAGCCTCTAGGACTCAACATCAATTTCAATAACGTTAGAGCCTGATTCCATCCTTCCATGCTTTTTACCCAGCCCACATCCGGTCCTGTCATGACATGTGTTGCTTTTCAGCACAGACGACCCAACCTATCCTACTCTCAGCTCTTATTATCACTTATTCAGCTTCTCTTCTGTGTTGGCCAATAGTTCCCTTGTCTGATTACCCTCTTTATATCTCTCTTCCTCTGGGTTCCATCTCCATCTATCCACACACGTCTCTCCCCCACCACACCAACCACCATTATCACCCCCATCCGCAGCATTGTCTTCCGTATAATTACCTATCAGTTCTGCTTTCAGTTCAGACTTGAAACATTAACTCTGCTTTCTTCCTACAGATACAGTCAGACCTGCTGAGTTACACCAGAAATTTCTGAGTTTTAGATTTTTTATGAGTAGATTCTCTACAGTGTGGAAACAAGCCCTTCAGCCCAACAAGTCCACACTGATCCTCTGAAGAGTAACCCACCCAGTCCCATTTTCCTCTGACTAATGCATCTAACACTATGGGCAATTTAGCATGGCCAATTCACCTGACCTGCACATCTTTGGACTGTGGGACGAAACCGGAGCACCCGGAAGGAAACCCACGCAGACATGGGGAGAATGTGCAAACTCTACACAGCCAGTCACCCAAGGCTGGAATCAAACCTAGGACCCTGGTGCTGTGAGGCAGCAGTGCTAACCACTGAGCCACCGTGCCGCCATTTTTATTTTATATCTCCAGCATCCGAAGTTCTCTCTTGTGTGATACAAACTTCAATTGCTGATTGTTAAAGCAGCTGTCCAAACAATGTCATGGGATATGAGTGTCAGGGTCTTTGCTTTAAAACCGTGCAGCTTTTCTTGCAATCCCTGGTTTTAAAACAGTTGCCTTGTCAATTCAGTCCACAATTAAACAAACACAAAAGTTAAAAAGTCTTTACAGTCTAAAGTTTGTCTAATTATCTTCCCATGAAATGCTGGAGCATTTAACTTTTGTTAAAGGTGGTATATAAATGCAAGTTGCCATTGGAGCAAATTTCACTGCATTTGACACTTGAAACTGTTTCCAATTCATTGTCACACCATCACGGCTGGTGTTATATCAGTGGGGATAAGCAGCTAGGAGAGAATACGGCGACTTATTTGCTTATGAGCAATACATCACAATATTGGATACAGGCATAACTTTCATTATGGGCGATATTTCCTGGAAAACGGGACCCTGCATTTACTGTGATTCATCTCTTGCAAGCCAATTGTTAAACAAAGGGAGCTCATTGTCACTCGTATAGAGCACAGAGAGGACTGGAAGTCTTTCAAATAATATGACACTTCCAGGGCCTCACATATGGCCGGCAGGTGGTGCAGTCACAATCACAGAGGCAAAGCCAAAAGTATTCCAATGAACTGCCACTACCCAGCAGACTGATACAGTAAGGAGGCACAAAGACTATTAGTACAATCTGCCTCATGGGAAATCCCAAAGCTCAAATCTGTCTTTTCTCTTCTACATCTGTAAGGCACAAATGCTGTAGGTATTCCTATACTTGTAAGCCCTCTCCTTCGGATCTCTAGCCCTTTTCTAGTAAGCTGTACGGTGCAGGGCAAAGGAGATGTCAGAAAGCATCTTATTAAGCTGTAATTTTGAATTGTTAGACCTCATTTATGTTCAAATTATGGGACTGTTAATGCAAAGTGAATAGTCTTTCATTCATGCAAAGCATCTGAAATCTCCAGACATTACCCTAGTTCAGTAATCTGCATTAAAGCCTCTTCAGCGAACATGCTGAGATATCAGTATGCATAGCATTTACAGATGCATAGCAGTGCAGCTCCCACCTTCATAGCATTTGCTCAGCTGTGCCTTGTTAACATACTTTGCACATTCCCACTTTTTGCAGAATTGCCTTTTTAGCAAATCAACCACAAGGGTCTCAATCATATTTATTCCCCTCCTTCCCTGACTGTCTCTATAATAACAAGAATAATTAATTATAGCTTTTCTTGTAGATTACACTCACAGGAGAGTCCTCAAACATTACTACAGAAGCAATTACTGGCAAATAAATGCCCCTCCAACCAGCAGCCTGCCGACTTAAGAATTGAATGGAGTTCATTTAAATGTGACAGCTTCCCCCTCCCCCATCCAGTTCACACACACTTTACTAAACTGGATATTGGTTTATGGAGGTGGCTCTACCTAAGGTGCTTTTATAGATTTGTAAAATATTAGAATATTAGGATCACACAGCACAGAAGGTGCCAATCTTTCCCATTGTGACCCTGCCAGCTCTCTGAGTATTCAATTAAAACCACTATTCTATCCTTTCCTAACAGCCCTGTGACTCTTTCTCATTGAGTTCTATCCAAATTTCTTTTGAACATGATTAATGATGTTTCTTCCAGCAGACTTTGATAGTACATTTCCAGATCACAGTAAAATAAGTTTCTCCTAATATTGCAACTGGTTCTTTCACCAATCACCTCAGAACTGCTCCCTTTTGTTCACATGCCCTCTTTATTTACTTAATGAAATTCCCTGGAGGGGCAAGTTAAAAGTAATCCTACTGCACATGCAATCTCCCCCTGTATTTGCACAGCATGGTTTTATGTTATATACTCCAGTATAACATTCATTATGTCAAAGGTCCATATCGAGGCATTCCATGGTTTTCCTTGTTAGAGTCCTCTATGCCCCCACTGTATGGAGGACTATGCTAAACTGGTATTTGTACATGATGTGAATACTGACTGCTCATATTCCGAAGAGCCTGTTCTGTTTCTGATATTCCCTGCACAGGTTCATTGGAACTTGACCAATAGAGCAAGACACTGCAGGGATCATCATCACTCTGAAACCATGATGCTCCAAAGGCACAAAGAAATGGAGAAGCAAATTATTCAGCAAGTGCAGGAGTAGCAGCTGCCTGTTGAACAGTGGCTCAGTGGTTAGCACTGCTGTCTCATGTTCTCACCATGTGTGCGTGGGTTTCTGCCTTGTGCTCTGGTTTCTTTCCTTAGTCCAATTCTTATTGATCAGTGAGAATGTGATGGTCTTTTGATTATTATTGATCAATGTGGGTGCAATAATGTTTTGATTTTTATGATTATTGTAGTTGACATTATGACAGGTTAGTTACTTATCACTGCAGTTTGATAATGATTTTGAGTATTAATAATCAATGCAGAAGTCACTATTCAACTATTATTGATCAGAGCGGATATGATAATGATTGAATTTTTACTGATCAGTGAATGTGTAATGATGATTTGATTATTATTAATCAGTATGTTTTTAATTATGATTGGATTATTTTTAATCATTATGGATATGATAATATCTTAAGTATTATTGATCAGCAATTCTGTGATAATCTTTTGATGAATATTGACCAAGATGGATGTGATAATGCTTTGCTTATTATTGATTAGTGAGTGTGAGTTGCTGATTCCATTTTTACTGATCAGTGATGATGTTTTGGTTATTATTGATCAGTCTGGATGGGATGAACATTCAACTATTAATGACCAGTGCATGTATGTTTCTGATTCTCTTTTTTCCAATGAGAATGTGATGATGAGTTGTTTAGTATTTCTCAGGAGAGATGTCATTATCATTGGAGTATTACTTACCAATGCAGGTATGATCCGGATTTGGTGATCATTGATCATGCAGTTATGATTATGATTGGGTTATTATTGATCAGTGCTTGTATAAAGATGATTCATTTCTTACTGACCAATGTGGATGTGATGTGATCATTTGATTGTTATTGATCATTGATGTGATTCTGATTTTCTTCTTTCTGATCAGTAAGAGTGTGTTAATGATTTGATGATAATTAATTGGTGGGGATGTGATAATGGTTCAACTATTATTGATCAGGATATTGATCAGATGAGGATTCCATTATTAGCGACCAGTTCAGATGTGATGATGATTTGATTATTATTGATCAGTATGTTTTGATTATGATTGGATTTTTTTGTTCAGTATGGATGTGATGATGTTTCAGATTATTGTTCAGAGTGAATATGATGACAATTTGATTATTATTGATCAGGGAGTTTATGTTTCTGGTTCAAGTTTTATTGATCAGTGACATGATAATGATTTGATTACTATTGACCAGTATGGAGGTGGCAATGATTTGATTGTTATTGATCAGTGCAGGTGTAGTGATGGTTCACCTATTATTGATCAGTGACGGGGGTGATGGTGATTTGATCATTGCTAGTCAGTGTAGGTGTTATCATGATTAAGTTATTATTAATCAATGCATACGCAATTAAGCTTCACGTGTTATTAATCAGTGTGAATGTGATGATGATTGGAATATTATTGATCAGTGAGGTTCCGTTTTTATTAATCAGTGACATTGTGATGATGATTTGATTATTATTGATCAGTACAGATGTGATAATGATTCAATTGTTATTGTTCTGAGCATGTGACTGGGATTCGATAACTCTTGATCAGTGCAGGCATGATGGTGACTTGATTTTTATTGATTAATGTGGCTGTGATTGTGACTGATTATTATTGATCAATGTGAATGTGAATATCGTTGGAATACTATTGAATAGTATGATTATGATTCAAATCTTATCGATAAGCAGTTCACACTTGATAATGATTGCAATACAATCAGTACGTATGTGATAACTGCTCATTTGTTATTGACCAATCCAGATGTAATGATGGTTCGATTATTCATGATCAGTAAAGGGAATGATAATGTTTCAATTATTGATCACTGAGGCTATGATGATAAGTCGATTATTTGTTATCATGTGGGTATGATTACAATTGGAATATCATTGATCAGTGTGGGTATTATGATGATTCAATTTTTATTGAGCAACGTGAGTGTGACTATCATGGAATTGACTTAATCTTTGTGAAAATGTTGAGGATTCGGTTATTCTTTATCAGTGAGGCTGTGATGATGAATTGAGTATTATTTATCTGTAACCATGTGATTATAATTCGATTATTATTGATCATTGCAGAAATGATGAGGATTTGATTAACATTGATGAGTGCCAATCTGTTAATTGATCTAATTATTAATGGTTACAGCTGGTGTAACAATAATTCAATTATTATTAACCTTATTATTGAATGTGTTGCTCCCCACAGTTTAATGTTCCAGGATACAAATGGTACAGGAAGAATAGAAAGGGAGGCAAGAGAGGAGGGGGAGTGGCATTTTTGATAAGGGATAGCATTACAGCTGTGCTGAGGGAGGATATTTCTGGAAATACATGCAGTGAAGTTATTTGGATGGAACTGAGAAATAAGAAAGGGATGATCACTTTATTGTGCATTATAGACCCCCCAATAGTCAGAGGGAAATTGAGAAACAAACTTGTAAGGAGATCTCAGCTATCTGTAAGAATAATAGGGTAGTTATGGTAGGGGATTTTAACTTTCCAAACATAGACTGGGACTGCCATGTTGTTCAGGGTTTAGATGGAGAGGAATTTGTTTAGTGTGCAAATTTTCTGATTCCGTATGTGGGTGTACCTACGAGAGGTGGTGCAAAACCTGACCTTCTCTTGGGGAATAAGGCAGGACAGCTGACTGAGGTGTCAGTGGGGGTGCACTTTGAGGCCAGCAACCATAATTCTATTAGATTTAAAATAGTGATGGAAAAGAATAGATCAAATCTAAAAGCTGAAGTTCTAAACTGGAGATAGGCCAATTTTGACGGTATTAGGCAAGAACTTTCGAAAGCTGATTGGAGCAGATGTTCACAGGTAAAGGGACAGCTGGAAAATGGGAAGCCTTCAGAAATGAGATAATGAGAATCCAGAGAAAGTATATTCCTGTCAGGGTGAAAGGAAAGGCTGTAGGTATAGGGAATGCTGGATGACTAAAGAAATTGGGGGTTTGGTTAAGAAAAAGAAGGAAGCATATGTCAGGTATAGACAGGATAGATCGAGTGAATCCTGAGAAGAGTATAAAAGAAGTAGGGGTATACTTAAGAGGGAAATCCGGGGGGGGGCAAAAAGGAGACATGAAATAGATTTGGCAAATACAGTTAAGGAGATTCCAAAAGGTTTTTACAAATAAATTAAGGACAAAAGGGTAACTAGGGAGAGAATAGGGCTCCTCAAAGATCAGCAAGGCAGCCTTTGTGTGGAGCCGCAGAAAATGGAGGAGATACTAAATGAATATTTTGCATCAGTATTTATTGTGGAAAAGGATATGGAAGATATAGACTGTAGGGAAATAGATGGTGACATCTTGCAAAATGTCCATATTATAGAGGAGGAAGTGCTGGAAGTCTTGAAACAGGTAAAGGTGGATAAATCCCTAGGACCTGATCAGGTGTACCCTAGAACTCTGTGGGAAGCTAGAGAAGTGATTGCTGGGCCTCTTGCTGAGATATTTGTATCATCGATAATTACAGGTGAGGTGCCGGAAGACTGGAGATTGGCTAACATGGTGCCACTGTTTAGGAAGGGTGGTAAGGACAAGCCAGGGAACTATAGACTGGTGAGCCTGACCTCGGTGGTGGGCAACTTGTTGGAGGGCATCCTGAGGGACAGGATATACATGTATTTGGAAAGGCAAGGACTGATTCGGAATAGTCAACATGGTTTTGTGTGTGGGAAATCATGTCTCACAAACTTGATTGAGTTTTTTGAATAAGTAACAATGAAGATTGATGAGGGCAGTGCGGTACGTTTGCAGATGACACCAAAATTGGAGGTGTAGTGGACAGTGAAGAGGGTTACCTCAGATTACAACAGGATCTGGACCAGATGGGCCAATGGGCTGAGAAGTGGCAGATGGAGTTTAATTCAGATTCCCAAAATGCAGCAAGGTGCTGCATTTTGGGAAAGCACATCTTAGCAGGACTTATACACTTAGCGAGGTCCTAGCGAGTGTTGCTGAACAAAGAAACCTTGGAGTTCATAGGTCCTTGAAAATGGAGTCGCAGGTAGATATGATAGTGAAGAAAGCGTTCGGTATGCTTTCTTTTATTGGTCAGAGTATTGAGTACAGGGGTTGGGAGGTCATGTTGCGGCTGTACAGGACATTGGTTAGGCCACTGTTGTAATATTGATTGCAATTCTGGTCTCCTTCCTATCGGAATGATGTTGTGAAACTTGAAAGAGTTCAGAAAAGATTTACAAGGATGTTTCCAGGGTTGGAGGATTTGAGCTGTAGGGAGAGGCTGACCAGCCTGGGGCTGTTTTCCCTGGAACGTTGGAGGCTGAGGGGTGACCTTATAGAGGTTTACAAAATTATGAGGGGCCTGGATAGGGTAAATAGACAAAGTCTTTTCCCTAGGTTTGGGGAGTCCAGAACTAGAGGGCATAGGTTTAGGGTTAGAGGGGAAAGATATGAAAGAGAGCTATGGGGCAACTTTTTCACACACAGGGTGGTACATGTATGGAATGAGCTGCCAGAGGAAGTGATGGAGGCTGGTACAATTGCAACATTTAAGAGGCATTTGGATGGGCATATGAATAGGAAGGGTTTGGAGGGATATGGGCCAGTTGCTGGCAGGTGGGACTAGATTGGGTTGGGATATCTGGTCGGCATGGACAGGTTGGACTGAATGGTCTTGCCATGCTATACATCTCTATGACTCTATGACTCAACCCCTTTGCAAGTTTGCAGCTCACATACAGTCCATGTGCGTATCCAGTTTACACATCACTGGACCTGAGCTCACATTGATCATGCCTCTTACCCATGCCGGGCCATTCCCATGGATTCTACATCAAACATTGTCCCCTGAAATAAACTGTCTGCATCCATTCCTGGCCCCCAGACATAACTTCACACCAACATCTTTATTCTGGAAACTCCTAGATGAACTCTGGTGAACTGATGGTGACCTTTGTTCAGGGCAATCACTCTTGCTCCCCATATTGCAGTCCTCTACTGTGATCTGGTCTCTCCAAGTCCAAAAAGGTCTCAGTTCTGGTTATGACGGCCCTTTGGTTTCTCCCATCACCACCAGCTGTTTCAGTTTTGCCTGGTCCAGATCTTTCTGTATTCAAAGTCTTAGATTGTCAGCTATGACTGGAATTGTGTCCAGAAAATTTAATATTATTATGGACCCTTCCAGTGGTAGTACCACCGGTGGTATATCTACCATCGGGAGATCGCTCAATGCATCAGCATTCGCTACTTGGCCTCCCAGACAATGTTCCAAATTGTAATTATACACGCTTAGTAAAGAGCCCACTGCTGAATTTGGCCTGAAGCATGGGCAGCACTGCCTTGTCCTCTTAAAGTAGACTTAGCAGGGGTCTGTGCTCCATTAGTGTTACAAACTTGCATCTGTCAAGTTATTTGTGTGAAGTCCTTGATATTGATCCAGCTCCTTCATAGCCAGCTCTCAGAGTGGCAGGGTGCCTGATGCTCCTGTTTATTTCTGTTAGCCAGGGCTCCCTTATTGGACCAGGTTAACAGCTCCAGCCAGGGAACTCATATTCTGTAAGGTCCACCTGGCCACATACATGTGAGTGTGATGCTATTTCGAATATTATTGATTTTAATTAAATTAAGATTGATCAGTGCAGGTTTGATGATAATTTGATTATTCTTGACCATATGGTTGTTATAATGACTTATTGGTTATTCATCATTGTGAAAGTGATAATGATTTGATTGTTATTGATATTGTTGGAGGAGATGAGGATTCAATTATTATCAAATGCTGTGACCCCAAAAGTAATTTGATTATTACTGTTTACTGCAAGTGTAATTAAAATTTGATTATTGTCGATCCTCACTGGTGTAATAATCAATTATTTTTGATCAGTGCGGGTATAATGATGATTCAATTATTATTGCTCAATGTGGATGTAATTTTGATTAAATTAAGATTGATCAGTGTGGATGATTTGAATATTATAGATCAATGATTATTTCACTTTTATTAATCGGGGTGATTTGATTATTATTGAGTAATGATGGTGTGATGAGGCTTTGATTTTTATTGATCAATGCGGAGGTGAAAATGATTTAATTATTATTGCTCAATGTGGATGTAATTTTGATTAAATTAAGATTGATCAGTGTGGATGATTTGAATATTATAGATCAATGATTATTTCACTTTTATTAATCAGGGGTGATTTGATTATTATTGAGTAATGATGGTGTGATGAGGCTTTGATTTTTATTGATCAGTGCGGAGGTGAAAATGATTTAATTATTATTGATCAATGTGGATGTGAGAATGATTTGATTATTATTGATCATTGCGGAAGTGATGAGGACTCAATTATTATTGATCAGTGTGATAATAATATTAAGTAATTCAATTAATGATTACTGCAAATATAATAATTCTTGATCATGGTTGTGATGAGGATTTGATTATGATTGATCACTGCAGTGTAATAATTTGATTATTATTTATTAGTGACAGTGTGATAATGATTTGACTATTTTTGATCATTTCTGAAGTGAAGAAGATACAATTATTATTGATCAATGCAATTATTATTGATTAGAGAGGCTGTGATAGTGATCCGAGGTATTTGTCAGTTACCATGTATTTATGATTGGATTATTATTGATCAGTGTGGATGTGATAACCACTTGTGTCATGTAATGAGGATTCCATTATTATTGATCACTACAGGTAAGGTGAAGTCTTGATTAGTTGTTCTATGTAGATGTGGTAATGATTTGACTATTATTGAGGGTATGATGATGATTTGGTTATTATTGATTGTGTTTGATCATTGTGGAAGTGTTGAGGATTCAATTATTATTGATTAGTGATAATGATTTGATTATTATTGATCATTGTGAAAGTGATGATGATTCGATTATTATTTCAGTGAAACTATGATGATAAGTCGAGTCTTATTTATCATTAACCATATGATTATTATTGTGATAATGATTCAATTATCACTGATCATTGCAGAATTGAAGAAAATTTGATCATTATTGATCTTTGCTGTTGTAAAACTGATTTAAGTATTTTTAATCAGTGATAGTTTGATGATGATTTGATTATTATTGGCCGGTGTGAATGTGAAAATAATTTGACTATTCTTGATAAATGCTGTTGTGATTATGATTGGATTGTCATTGACTAGTGCAGGTGTTATGCCAATTTCATTATTATTGATCAGTGTGCATATGATTATTGGTCACAGTGGATGTGAAAATTGTTTGATTATTATTGATCAGTGATGATGTCAGGATGATTTGATTATTATTGTCCAGTGTTGAGGATTCAATTATTATTTTTCAGTCCCAGTCTGATGATATTTGGTTATTCACAAATACAGCTGGTATAATAATAATTTGATTAGGATTGATCCTTGCTGGTAAAATAATGATTCAGTTGTTTTTGATCAGTGCAGGTGTGATGATGTATTAGATTATTATTGAGCAATGAGGCTGTGAATGTAAGTATTATTTATCAGTATTCATGTGTTTATGACTGGATTGTTTTTGATCAGTGTGCATGTGATCATAGTTCTAATATTGTATATCATTGCAAAAGTGATGATTATTTGAATATTATTGATCAATTTGGATGTGATAATTGTTAGATTATTATTGATTAGTGTGAATTGATGATAATTTGATGATTGTTAAACAGTGATGATCTAATGATATTTTGAATTATTTTGGTAAATGAATTAATGATAACGATTGCATTATTCTTGATCAGTAAGAATGAGATTACAGTTTAATTATGATTGATCAGTGAGGTTGTGATAATGACTCCATTGGTTTTCATTGTTTGGTTGTGATGGTTTTCCGATCATTATTAATCACTGTTGGCATTGTGATAATTCATTTATTATTGAACTGGGAAGTTGAGATATTAACGTGATTGATATTGATCTAATTTTAGATTAGATTATTTTGGCCCAACAAGTCCACACTGACCCTCCGAAGAGCAACCCACCCAGACCCATTCCCCAACATTTACCCCTTCACCTAACACTATGGGCAATTTAGCATGGCCAATTCACCTAACCTGCACATTTTTGGACTGTGGGAGGAAACCGGAGCACCCGGATGAAACCCATGCAGACACGGGGAGAATGTGCAAACTCCACACAGACAGTTGCCTGAGGCGGGAATTGAACCCAGGTCTCTGGCGCTGTGAGGCAGCAGTGCTAACCATCGTGCCACAGTGCCACCCACTGATCATGATGATTCAGTTACTATTGATCATTGCCAGTCTATTAATAATTTGATCATTAATGATTACAGTGAATGTGATAATAATTTGATTATTATTGATACTTAATGTTGCAATAACAATTTGATTATTTTTTAAGAGTGCAGATGTGATGATGATTTAATTATTATTGATAAATGTGGATATGATCATGATTGGAATATTATTGATCAGTGCGGATGTGATAATGATTTAATTATTATTGATTAATGTGGATGTGATAATGATTGTAATATTATTGATCAATGACTGTGTAATGCTGATTTGATTATTATTGATAAAGTCAGGTATGATAATGATTGAAGTAATTTTGATCAATGAGGCTGTAATGATACATTGAGCATTGTTTATCAGTAACCATGTGATTATCATTGGATTAGTAATGACCAGATTGGGTGCGTTCACAATTGGTGGTTGTTAATCAGTATGGGTGTGATTATGGCTGGATCATAAGTTATCAGTGCGGTTGTAATGATGACTCAATTATTATTGATCAATGTGGGTAGGATGATGATTTCATTTTTATTAATCAGTGCAGATGTGATTGTGATTGGATTTTTTGTACTATTGTGGGTCTGATGATGGTTCTGCCACAATTGATCAGTGTGAGTGTGACAATAAATCAATTATTATTCATCAGTGTGGGTGAGAATATGATTATATTATTATTGATGAGTGCAGATTTGATTATTATTAATTAGTGATGATTTTTCTATCACCATTGATCAGTGTTTTGATGTTTTGGCTTTTATTGATCAACGTGAGAGCGATTATGATTGGATTACCATTGGTCAATGTGCATAATTGTCTTCTTGTTGATCAGTGCGAGTATGATGCTGATTCCAAAATTATTGATCAGCGTGAGTGTGATAATGATCTGATTATTATTGATCTATGCAGACAAATGATGATTCAATTATTGTTAAGCAGTGAGGATGTGATGATGATTCAATTAATATTGATTGGTGTGATTCCGATGAAGACTTGGTTTTTATTGATCAATGCAGATGTGGTTATGGTTTGATTGTTAATGATCAGTATGGTTGTAATGATGTTTCAATCATTATTAATCAATGCAGATGTGATGATGATTCCATTATTATTGTTTCATGAAGGAGTGATAATTAACTCAATTATTTTAGTGTGATAATGTTTCAGCGATCAGTAATGATCGGTGCGGTTGTGATGATGATTCCATTATTATTGAGCAGTCCAGGTGTGATTATCCTTGGATTATTATTGATCAGAGCTAAGGTTTAACAAGTGGATTTTAATTGATCAGTGACTGTGTGGAGATGATTTGATTATTATTGATCATTGTGTACTTGATTAAAATCGGATAATTATTGATCTGGTGTGGATTTGATGATGTTTCTGTTATAGTGGATCAATGAGTGCAATGATAAATCACTTACTATTGATCAGTGTGGGTGGTATTATGATTAGACTATCATTGATAAGTTTGAATTTAATTATTTGGAGATTATTAATCAGTGAAGTTGTGTTCATATTTCCATTATTATTGATCAATGTGGGTTTTATGATGGTTTAATTTTTATTGATCAATGCATGTGGTAATGGTTAGATTATTATTTATCATTGCAGGTGTAATGATGATTTGATTACCATTGTTCAGTCAGAATGTGATGATTCTGCAATTATTATTGATCAATGAGGTTATGATAGCTGTTCAATTGTCATTCATCAGTGTGAGAGTGATGATGATTCAAATATTATTGATCAGTTCGGATGATTTGATTGATCAGCACATGCGTGATTGTGGTAGAATTATTGTTGATCAGTGCAATGATTGGGTTATTATTGATCTGTACAGAAGTGATGATGATTTGATTATTATGATCATTGCAGGTGTGATTAGATTTGAATAATTGTTGATCAGTGTGGTTGTGATTATGATTTAATTATTTTTGTTCAGTGGGATGACCATTTTATAATTATTCTTCAGTGTGGGTGTAATGATGATGTGCTCCCTATTGATCAGTGCTGCTCTGATGATAAATAGAATATTATTGTTGATCAGTGCTTGTGTGATGATTATTTAAATTACACTGATCAGTGGGAGTGTCATGATCTTTAGATTATTATCTATCAGTGTGGCTGTGATGATTATTGATCAATGTTGGTGTGATTATGGTTGGATAATTATTGATCATCACATCTACATTAATCAATAAGAATTGAATCATCATCACACCCAAACTGATCAATAATAATCCAATCAAAATCACACCACCACTGATCAATAATAGTTGAATCATCACACTGATAGATAATATTCTAAAGATCATGGTACCCCCACTGATCAGTAGTAATTAAATTATCATCACATGGGCACTGATCAATGACAATTGAATAATTGCAGCATCATCACATTCTGACTGAACAACCATTCCTCATGAAAGGTTTATTCCCCTGCTGCTCAGATAATGCCTGACCTGCTGTGCTTTTCCAGCACCATCCTTTTTGACTCTGATTCTCCAGCATCTGCAATCCTCACTTTCTCCATAGAAATTTGCAAGGTGATTTTACAGAAGGTTAAAAGATCATGAGGGGCTTAGATAAGGGGAATAGCAAAGATTTGTTCCCTAAAGTTGGGGAGTTCAAAACTGGAGGGCATAATTTTAAGGTGAATGGAGAAAGATTTAAAAGGAACCTGAGAGGCAATTGTTTCACATAGAGGTTAGCTTGTATATGGAATGAACTGCCAGAGGACGTGGATGCAGATACAGTTAAAACATTTAAAAGACATTTGGACAGGTACATGAATAAGAAATGTTTGGGGGATACAGGCAAAGACAGGCAGATGGGACTAGTTTAGTTTGGGAAACCTGTTGGCATGGACAAATTGGACTGAAGGGTCTGTTTACGTATTCAAAGTCCTCGATTTATCTGTCTGTCAGAATCAGGTGAACAGCAAACACTGCTCAGGTTCTTGTACATCACAAGAATGCTATTTATTACAAATAAGTACATTTTAATCATAAGTAAACAGCTGTGAACTATCAATATATGGCTTTACTACTGAAACTCTAATCCCTCTTTAAAATCCCTGAAATGCATACTTACAGATATGGACAAACAAAGAGTTAAACTGACTGCAACTGTTGGGTTTATCCTTACTTTTAGAACTGACTGTGCACCTTCACTGAAAGCCCTTTAAAAATCCCTTTCTTCTATAGAGCTGTGACAAGTCACTTGTTGGTTTCATGTCCGGATGCAGTAATCAGCACCTTATTCATGCAAGGGGACTTCAGGTCAACAGCCACATGGGTAACAGCCTCTATTAAGCTGCAAGCTGTTTAACCAGGCTGTTTCAATTTACTGAAGGGTTGTTAGTTCGAAGTCAGAATCTGACTTTTACTTCAAATTGAACTGTGAAAGGAAGAAGATACAGTGGCCTAGTCCTATTGTATCCAGAGACCCAGGTAATGTTCTGGGGATCTGTGTTTGAATCCTGCCACGGCAGATGGTGGTGTTTGAATTCCACACAAATCGGGAATTAAGAGTCTAAGGATGGCCCTGAATTAATTGTCAGAAAAACCCATCAGATTCATTAATGTCCTTAAGGGAAGAAAGTCTGTCACTTTATTTGGACTGGCCTACATGTGATTCCAGACCCACAGCAATGTCATTGACTCTTAACTATCCTCTGGACAATTAGGGATAGGCATTAAACATTGTTCTAGTCAACTATCCCTCCTTCCATGAATGAATAAAAAAAAGATTTGTCAGTTGAATTTCCACTTTGAACTAAATGCCCAGATATACTGACACAGCCTTGTCTTCCTGACACTGACCAGGTGCTTTTATTGATCTTCTCTTTGGTCACAATTGGATATCAGCTTGTCAGATCACTGGAGACAAATTTGAAAGGCCCCCATTTTTGATGCAGGAACTATGCTGTGTGAACACCCTGGGCCTGTCTCATTGTTGAGAAATAAAACGTCTAGGCATTGTGAATGTTCCTACACCAAATGGATTGCAGCAGTTCACAAAGGCAACTCACTAACGCCAAGATTTAGAGAGTCATAGAGTCAGACAGCACAGAAACAGGCCTTTCAACCCAACTCCATCCATTTCGGCCAGCTATCCTCAACTGAATTAGTCCCATTTGTCAGCATTTGGCTATACCCCTCCAAACCTTTTCTATTCATTTACCTCTCCAAATGCATTTTAAATATTGTAATTATAGTAGAGATGTGTAACAGCTTGCCTGCAACAGTAGTAGACTCGCCGACGTTAAGGGCATTTAAATGGACATTGCTCATACATATGGATAATAATGGAACGGTGCAGGTTAGCTAGGCACCAGATTAATTTCATAGGTTAATGCAACATCAAGGGATGTAGGGCCTGTACTGCGCTGTAACATTCTATGTTCTACATTCTCTAGGGTAACTAGGGATGGGTAATAAATACTGGCCCAGCCAATGACACCCTGATCCTGTGAATGATTTTTTAAAAATGCAAACCTCCATTGGTTGAAATGATTTCGATATGTAACACAGCATGATGCACTGCTGACTGGTTGCTGTACAAAGCAGGAGGACCAGTAGTATAGTCCTTTGAGGATTGCGGCTAATTACTTACTT
Source organism: Chiloscyllium plagiosum (assembly GCF_037043375.1). NCBI lineage: Eukaryota > Metazoa > Chordata > Chondrichthyes > Orectolobiformes > Hemiscylliidae > Chiloscyllium > Chiloscyllium plagiosum. Next base: position 18,354,079 of record NW_028270151.1, on the reverse strand, counting down.
ATTTACATTTTGACTCAAGGAATTCTTCCCATTACGTAACTCCATTCCTAGGACAGCATAGGTATTCCATCACAATGTAAATTCCCTACCAACAATCCATTTGAGATGACAGTTGAGTTGACAGTTTTGTCTCTGTAACTATGGGTTGAATTGCCAAACATACTTTGAAGTCAATTTTGCACTCGTATTGCTGTTGGCTGCATATTTGCCAGATTCACACAGCCAGTGGCAACACCAGATGTAAAGAGAGGGGGCAAAATAAAGCAAGAAAGAATGTGCGTTTATGTAGCGTCATTCACAATCTCAGAACATTCCAAGGTGTTTTACAACCAATTAAATATTTCAGATGTGTAGCCACTGCTGTAATGTTGGAAATACAACACTCATTCAGACACAGCAAATCACCTGATTTGCTGAGACCAGTGGCTGGAAGGATCTATGATCTTGTCGACTTGTGTCTCAGAATTTTTTCTCTTGCCTGTGAGTAAGGTAAGAGGTATAAGGCCTACTTCAGACATTTAAGCACATAACCTAGACTGATACTGCAGCTTTGCAATGTTGCATTGTTACTGATGAGAGTGCTGCTTTGTCAGAGGTGCTCACCTTTCAGATGAGAGAGTTAACACAGATCCCACTACCCTCAGTGGTGGGTGTAAGAGGTACCTTGATGCTCTGGATAGTTTCCCATTTATGTAGAGGAAATCTGATATACCATAAATTTGCTTTAAGCACAATCACCTGGCTCCCAAAACATGATTTCCATCAGGTTTAGTGAATTCTGCTAAATATAATGTATGTTTTTAACTTGTCATTTAAGTGAGAATGAAGCATTTACCTGTCCAAATACATTTTAAATATTGTAATTATAGTAGGGTCATGGAACGGCCTACCTGCAACATTAGTAGACTTGCCGACGTTAAGGGCATTTAAATGGTCATTGCTCATACATATCGATAATAATGGAACGGTGCAGGTTAGATGGGCACCAGATTAATTTCACAGTTCGGCGCAACATCAAGGACTGAAAGGCCTGTACTGTGCTGCAATATTCTCAAGTCTGATCGAGTCAAGTGACTCGTACAAACACTACACACTGATAACGATGAGCCCTTTGAATATCATCCCATTGATAACAGTATTCTTTTCTCCCAGTGACCAGCCAAGAGGGGAGTTTCATGAATGATGCAGTCACAGATGAAATAAGTGATGTCTCTATTTCAAACAATAAATGTTTTCAAAATATAAATTCAGATGACATATAAATCAGATGGATTTTGTATTAGAGTCATGCATCTATCTGGCAAGAAGATGGGCTGATTTAAAGAGTATTCAATTGCCGAAGAAGCTTAGTTCCAATAAAAACAGAAAATACCAGAGAAACTCAGCAGGTCTGGTAGCATCTGTGGCGAGAAGAACAAGTTAAGGTTTCAAGTCTGATATGATTTTCCTTCAGAGCAGTAAAGCTATAAAGCAGTCTCATTTATTGAACCGCAACAGCCATAATTTATTGGACCTCCCCTGCAATTAATCAATCAACCTCCATCATGAAAACAGTCCATTTGTTTATTTTGGATGCAGGTTTGGTCGCTGAACTTGAAGGTTCATTTCCAGACGTTTTATCACCCTACTAGGTAACATCTTCAGTGGGCCTCAGGCAAAGCACTGCTGAAAATTCAACACACTAAACCCACCAATACACTACAACAGCAGCTAATGAACTTGAAAGACCATATACAGACAACAAGCAAAACTTATGTCATTTATAAAATATTGTTCAAGGACTGTAACAAACATTACATTGGACAAACAGGCAGAAAACTAGCCACCAGGATGCATGAACACCAACTAGCCACAAAAAGACATGGCCCTCTCTCACTAGTATCCTTACATACAAATGAGGAAGGGCACCACTTCAACTGGGACAACACATCCATCCTAGTACAAGCCAAACAAAGACACACACTAGAATTCCTAGAAGCATGGCATTTCAACTGGAAATCTATCAACAAACACATCAAGTTAGACCCCATCTACCAATCCCTGAGAAAAGGAACAGAAAGTGACTTCACCACAGGAAATAACATCACCACAGGAAATGATGTCACCAACCCAAAGAAACCCAAACATATAACTAGAAAGCAGGAATTTTCAGCAGTGAGGCCCACTGAAGATGTTACCTAGTAAGGTGACAAACATCTGGAAATGAACCTTTCAGCTCAGCGAACAAACCTACATCCAGAACCTCAAGCTGAGCTACAATTCTTTTCATTGTTCATTATCACATTGCTGTTTGCCCAACCTGGGAGTTTGCAAATTGGTTGCTGCTTTCTCCTGACTACATCCCCAAAGTATCAAATTGGTTGGAAGGCATTTTGAGATGGCCTGAGATTATGGAAGGTACCTTATAAGGCACTCATGCTTCTGATACTTTGATATGACTCCATCACATGGATTATGTATAGATACCAAGTCAAGACCATTGCAAAATGCCATCAATGCTGTTTGAGATGGACTCCACATCATCGGTGAGGACAAACGTACTAACATCAGGAGCATGAAGGGGCACGGTTCTTTCAGATCACCGATTGGCAAGATGAAGTATGGAAAAGGAACCGGAAAATATAATGCCTGATTTCAAGGCTGAGGACCACTTCCACCCCTGAAACAGTTGCCAAGTGTGTGGTCAGAAAAAAAGCTCGAGGATTGATTTTTGGGTGGCATGGTGGCTCAGCGGTTAGCACTGCTGCTTCACAGCGCCAGGGACCTGGGTTTGATTCCAGCCTCAGGCGACTGTCTGTGTGGAGTCTGCACATTCTCCCTGTGTCTGCATGGGTTTCCTTTGGGTGCTCTGGTTTCCTCCCACAGTCACAAAGGTGTGCAGGTTAGGTGAAGTGGCCAAGCTAAATTGCCGATAGCATTCAGGGAAGTGTAGATTAGGTGCATTAGTCAGGAGTAAATGGCCTGGGTTGGTCGCTCTTTGAAAGGACTTGATGGGCCAAAGGGCCTGTTTCCACACTGCTGGGGTTCTATGATATGCTAAGAGGACCAGCATCGAGGCCAGGATCATCCGAAACTAAATCCGCTGGGCTGGCCAAATATTTAGTATTCCTGAGTTTTTATTTCCAAAGTAAATCATCTTCAGCCAGCTCAAGGAAGGCACTCAAATGAGAGGAAAACAAAGGAAGCATTTAAAGTCATAGAGATGTACAGCATGGAAACAAACCCTTCATCTGTGCTGACCAGATATCCTAAATTAATCTAGTCCCATTCTGGCCCATATACCTCTACACCCTTTCTTTACTTATACTCACTGGTAGTGCATTCCATACACATGCCACCCGCAGTGTGAAAAAAATCATCTCTTAGGTCCCATTTAAATCTTTCACTGCTCACCTTAAACTTATGCCCCCTAGTTTTGGACTTCACAACCCTGGGAAAAAGATCTTGCCCATTCATCCTATCCATGCCCCTCATGATTTCATAAGCCTGTATAGTGTCAACCTTCAGCCTCCAATGCTCCAGGCAAAATAGCCCCAGCCAATTCAGCCTTCCCTTATAGTTCAAGCCCTCCAAACTGGGCAACACGTTTGTAAATCTTTTCTGTACTCTTTCAAGCTTAACAACATCCTACCTGTAGCAGCAAGTGCCTGAAGTCTTCCCTCAAGAATTGTCACAGAGATGTTAAAGCATGGGAGACCCTTGTTCAGAAGAGACTGACTGAGAGGAAACTGCTGTGTGAAGGGACACAATTCTTTCATCACATCCATTGGCGAGATGAAGTACGGTAAAGGAACCAGAAAATGTAATGCCAGTGATTTCAAGGCTGTGGACCACTTCCACCCCGAAACATCTGGCAAGTTTGTGGTCAGAGATATAGGTCTAGGATTGAGCGAATCTGCCAAGTAGAACCTACAGAACCCATGACCAGTCACATGGAATTTCTGAAGTGGACAATCATACACGTTAGCAAGTGATTTCCAATTACAACATAAATGTAAACCATTCCGTAGCAAATCTGGCCCTTTGGCATCATTTTATAGATTAAAAACATTTCGCTTAGAACTTCTGTAACGGCATCATAAGCAGTCTTTCATACTCTGGGTTACATAGGGTGACTTCCATCTGTACAACCTATTACCCTTACATCAGGCACTTTGAGAAACTACAAAGGCTCTCAGTATGACACCAACATTTTCTCTTGTTAATTACTGATAATTATTCCCTCTGCTGGTTGTGCCTGTGGTTTTGTGAAGAGAAATTGCAATATTCATGACAAAGTATTCTTTGTGAAATTTCTGAAATGAATGAAAGTCTTGTACGAGTTCCCAAAATCGTAGACACAAGAGCATTCGGAATCACCAGCTGTTGGCCAATCAGCACTGGATTATCTGAATGGACTTTAATCAATTAATGACTAAGCAAAATTAACAATTGTAATCAACATTAAGCAATGAAATTCTCCCAGTATCAGCTGGTTGATAACAAGAAAACTTATTTGCTTCAAAGCTTGAACAGACTAATTTTGTGACTATCACAGGGATCATCCATTAAAGATTATGAAAAGGTTTGATAGGCTAGATGTAGAGGAAATATTGCCAACTATGTATGGGATTAATGTTAGGACTGTAGATAAAACATTGTAATAAGTAAATTCAATCAGGAATTCAAGACAAGAGAATGGTGAAAATGCAGAACTCACTGCAGAATCACTGAGGTGAAAAGCATGGATAGATTTACTAGAGAGCTAGATATACATTTGAAGATACGGGTAAAACAATATGTTAGTGGGATGAGATGAAGTAGGGCAGGAAGAGATTCCCCAGTTCTGAGGAAGGGTCACTCAATCCAAAATGTGAACTCTGATTTCTCTCCACTGATGCTGCCAGACCTGCTGAGCTTTTCCAGCAATTTCTATTTTTGTCTCAGGAGGAGACTCATTTGGAACGCAAACACCACACAGACCAACTGTGACTGATGGCTTGTTTTATGTTTTACATATCTTATAATATCAACAACAAGCCCTGGAAATATTCAGCAGTTTAAACAACAATTATGGAGAGTGATGCAGAGAGTGAAGGTTTTGTATCACTGGCCATCCACCAGAGAGGTCCTTTTTGGTGTCTGACTACCTGCCTGTGAGACATATACATCAAATTTCTGATGTTGCATAATCCCACATGGTAATCACCATAATATGTTTGAAAAGAAGGAACAGAAAGTAGATTACTTCGATTTTTGAAAAGCAAACATCAGAGCAACAGAAATTCTTTCAGACTCTAGTACCCATCCCAAACCTGATTATATTGTAGTGTTTAATTTAGGCACTGCTGGACCAACTGCTGGTGCTAGTCTCCCATCCTTACATCTTTACAGCCAAAGGAGAATTTTTTGAATTGCGGTCACTATTGTTTGGTTAAAAGAAGCCAATCAATTTGTGCACAGCAAGGTCCCAAAAACTGAAATTACATACATGACCAATTTTTAAGTGTCGGTTGAAGATAACGAGGGAGTACTCCTATCAGAATATTTTATGCCCAAGTGAGACATATTCATTTCAAGGCATCACCTCCAATAATACAGTGCTCCCAATGTACCAGGTTATAGTCCAACTATGATCTCTGGTCCTTCTCCACAGCTACCTGATGAAGGAGCAGCACTCCTAAAACTAGTGCTTCCAAATGAATGTGTTGGACTATAAGCTGGTGTTGTGTGATTTTTAACTTTGTCCACTCCAGTCCAACACCAGCTCCTCTGTATCATGGCTCCCACAGTACAGCAGTACACAAGGGATGAACTCAGATGTCTCCAGTTTCCTCATTTCCCCTCCCCCCACCTTGTCTCAGTCCCAACCCTCGAACTCAACACCACCTTCCTAACCTGCAATCTTCTTCCTGACCTCTCTGCCCCCTCCCCCACTCCGGCCTATCACCCTCACCTTAACCTCCTTCCACCTATCGCATTTCCAACGCCCTTCCCCCAAGTCTCTCCTCCCTACCTTTTCTCTTAGCTTGCTGGACACACTTTCCTCATTCCTGAAGAAGGGCTCATGCCCGAAACGTCAATTCTCCTGCTCCTTGGATACTGCCTGACCTGCTGCGCTTTTCCAGCAACACATTTTCAGCTACAGCAGTAGAATGTCAATCTGAATTATGTGGTCATGAGCAGACCATATTTAATGACCTCTGACCCCTATATCCCATTCAGGCTGATGTGGATGCAGTCAGGTTGACTGAATTCTGGCCCGATAATAAAGTCCAGCCCGGTATTTTCGAGGAAGTTGGTGAGAGAACATTGAAAGGGGAAAAGGTGGTTTAACATTGAAAACTACTGTTTATACTTGAGTGAAAATTGATCTCATGTAACAGTTGAACCCTATTTTTGGCCAAAAGATCTGCAATTTTCCACATATCTCACGTAAAAGTCCACCCTAGTTCTTCACCAATAACAGATTAACGTTTGTGAGTCAAGGTATTATCCTGTACATAAATGTTACGATGAGAGAATTAATGCTTTTTCATACTATTATGTGTTTCGATGTACAATTCACACCTATTTGCCGCGAAAGTTTAAGATGCATCAGGTTAGAGTCAGGTGACAATCTCCCTTTGTGTGCCACTTAGTTGAGCTCAGCTCCCCAGTACAATCATATTACCATAATTCATTGTGTTTTTTTTATTTGTTTAGTGATCAACTGGGCTTCTCCTCATAGTACAGTATTTTGAAACATAGCATGATTTTCAGCCCCTCAAAAGTAGTATCCCTGTAATAGTAGACTCCATAAATTTAACCTTAAAAATTAATCCAAAAAACATTTGACTTTTACATAAGTACATGCAGTAGTTATAATATCCATCCTGCTTTCCTGGTTATGTAATTGCAATAATCATTCCTGGAGAGAGAGAACCCACTTAAGACCACTGACGTTCGGAATTCATGACAGTTCACTATAATGGAGGACAAAATGATTAGTTCAGCTACATCCCTAAATTCTGATGTTGCTGTCATTTGTACCTCTGCCTCAGGGCTGCCAAGACTAATTTGTACAGTAATGCCAACGCAGTGGAACTATTTGCTTGACCACTAATCACCCTGTCACAAAGAGACTGGCTGTGCAATCAGGATCATACTTTAAGGCTGGATACTCCCTGAAGCAGTTGACTCTGAGAAAATTAATATTCTTACTTTACACAAAACGTACATACATGAGGAGGGAGGGGTGAGGATAGGGACTTTTAAACAACCCACTTCTTTGTTTAAGTCAAGAAGTTTAAGTGTCAATGGAGAACAATCTGTCTTGTTTTCTGCCTTTTGGTTCTCTTGCAGGGTATTGACTCCCCATTACCCCACCACACACTATTCCAGGGCAAGATAGAAGGGTGTTTGCCTCCGAATACAAAGACTGTCATTTGCACATCCCCATGAGAGAGACCAGGATTAATGACCAGATCATTCCCCACGGGCTGAGGTTTAAGGAAGCAGTGAAGTTTCCTACAACTTTCATGATTGCCTGTGGCAGATACATTGTCAGGTTTACAATGTAATGCTATGTGGGTACATGACAAATCCATTGAGCCTAACAAGCTAGTGTTATAGCAGTCTCAGATGCACCTTTACACAATCTGAAAATATCCCTCAATCTCGCCAGATGTGAATCTACTTCCTTTTCAAGCCCATTATTATTGTCCAGTTCCCTGATTCAATAGTGAGAGGAAATCAAAGAGGAAGGAACTTGGGTTTAAACATAGCGCTTTTCATAAACTGAGTATTGACAACTGAAAGTGCTTGAGTGAGGTTCTTGGTGAGGGGCAGTTGTGGAAGCTTAGGACATAGAACATAGAACATTACAGCGCAGTACAGGCCCTTTGGCCCGCGATGTTGCGCCAATCTGTGGAACCAATCTGAAGCCCATCTAACCTACACTATTCCATTTTCATCCATATGTTTATCCAATGACCATTTAAATGCCCTTAAAGTGGCCAAGTCTACTACAGTTGCAAGCAGGGCATTCCACACCCCTACTCCACTCTGAGTAAAGAAGCTACCTCTGATATTTGATATCTGTCATATATCATGTTGCAGCTGTACGGGACATTGTTTAGACCACTGTTGGAATATTGCGTGCAGTTCTGGTCTCCTTCCTATCGGAAAGATGTTGTGAAACTTGAAAGGGTTCAGAAAAGATTTACAAGGATGTTGCCAGGGTTGGAGGATTTGAGCTATAGGGAGAGGCTGAACAGGCTGGGGCTGTTTTCCCTGCAGCGTCGGAGGATGAGGGGTGACCTTATAGAGGTTTACATAATTATGAGGGGCATGGATAGGATAAATAGACAAAGTCTTTTCCCTGGGGTCAGGGAGTCCAGAAGTAGAGGACATAAGTTTAGGTTGAGAGGGGAAAGATATAAAAGAGACCTAAAGGGCAACCTTTTCACACAGAGGGTGGTATGTGTATGGAATGAGCTGCCAGAGGATGTGGTGGAGGCTGGTACAATTGCAACATTTGAGAGGCATTTGGATAGGTATATGATTGGAAAGGGTTTGGAGGGATATGGGCACAGTGCTGGCAGGTGGGACTAGATTGGGTTGGGATTTCTGGTCAGTGTGGACAGGTTGGACGAAGAGTCTGTTGCTGTGATGTACATCTCTATGACTCTATATCTATCACCCCTCACTTTCAAGCTATGTCCTCCTCTATATCTATCACCCCTCACTTTCAAGCTATGTCCCCTCGTCCTCGCCATCTCCATCCAAGGAAAAAGGCTCTCACTGTCCACCGACCTAATCCTCTGATTATTTTATATGTGTCAATTAAGCCACCTCTCAACCTTCTTCTCTTGAATGATAACAGCCTCAATTCTCTCAGCCTTTCCTCATAAGACCTTCCCTCCATACCAGGCAACATCCTGGTAATTTTCTCTGAACCCTTTTCAAAGCTTCCACATCCTTCCTATAATGTTGTGACCAGAGCTATATGCAAAACCCCAGGTGTGGCCGAGCCAGAGTTTTATACAACTGCAACATGACCTCATGGCTCCAAAACTCAATCCCTCTACCAATAAAGGCTAACACATCGTATGCCTTCTTAACTACCCGATGAAATGGCAAACTTCAGGGATCTATGGACATAGACACTGAGATCTCTCTGCTCATCCACACTGCCAAGAATCTTACTGTTGCTCCTTCCAAAGTGAATCACCTCACAGTTTTCCACATTAAACTCCATTTGCCAGCTTTCAGCCCAACTCTGAAGCTTATCTCTAACCCTTCTGTAACCTGCAACATCCTTCAGCACTATCCACGACTCCACCAACTTTAGTGTTAGACTCAAATTTACTAACCCATCCTTCTACGCCCTCATTCAGGTCATTCATAAAAATGACTAACAGCAGTGGCCCCATAACAGATCCTTGCAGTACACCACTAGTAGCTGAACTCCAGGATGAATATTTCCCATCAACCACCACCCTCTGTCTTCTTTCAGCTAGCAATTTCTGATCCAAACCATTAAATCTCCCTCAATCCCATGCATCTGCATTTTCTGCAAAAGCCTACCATGAGGAACCTTATCAAACTCCTTATGAAATCCATATACATCACATCAATCACTTCACCCTCATCCACTTGTTTGATCACCTTCTCAAAGAACTCAATAAGGTTTATGAGGCACAACCTATCCTTCACAAAACTGTGTTGACTATCCCTAAGCAAATTATTCCTCTCTAGATGATTATAAATGGGGTCTACTCCCCTTCTTTTATTTTTGATATACCTATAGAAAGTTTTAGGGTTTTCCTTGATCTGTCAATGATTTCTCATGTCCCCTCCTGGCCTTTCTTAATCCTCTCTTTAGGTGTTTCCTGGCTAACTTGGACCTCTCAAGCGCCCTAACAGACCCTTCATGTCTCATCCTAACATAAAACTTCTTCCTCTTGACAAGAGATTCAACTTCTTTAGTAAACCATCGCTCCCCCGCTCGACCACTTCCTCCATGCCTGACAGGTATATGCTTATCAAGGACCCTGAATGGCTGTTCCTTGAATAAGGTCCACATTTCAAATGTGCCCATCCCCTGCAGTTTACTTTCCCATCTTATGCATTCTAAATCTTGCTTAATCACGTCATAATTGTCTTTCCCCCAGCTATACCATTTGCCCTGCAGTATAGGCTTGTCCCTTTCCATCACTAAAGTAAACATAACTGAATTGTAGTCACTATCACCACAGTGCTCACCTACCTCCAAATCAAACACCTGGCCAGGTTCATTGCCTAGTAACAAATCTAATGTGGCCTCACCCCTTGTTAGTCTGTCAGGAAACCGTCCTGCACACATTGGACAAAAACTGACCCATGTAAAGTACTTGAACTATAGTATTCCCAGTCAATATTTGGAAAGTTCACAATTACCCTGTCATTCTCACTCCGATCGAGGATCATCTTTGCTATCCTATTCTCTCCATCTCTGGAACTATTAGGAGGCCTATAGAAAACTCCCAACAGGGTAACCTTTCCTTTCCTGTTGCAAATCTCAGCCCATACTACCTCAGTAGATGAGTCCTCAAACGTCCATTATGTAACCGTAATACTGTCCTTGACTAACAGTGCCACTCCACCCTCTCTTTTACCATTTTCTATGTTCTTATGAAACATGTAAATCCTGGAACTTGCAACAACCATTCCTGTACCTGCTTTATTCATGTCTCCGAAATGGCCACAACATCAAAGTTCCAGGTACCAACCAATGCTGCAAATTCACTCACCTTATTCTGGATGCTCCTGGTGTTGATGTAGACACACTTCAAACCATCCTCCTGATGCTGGTGCACATCTGTGACCTTGAAACCTTATCTCTGACCTCACTTCTCCCAACCTTCTGTATACTGGAACTACAATTTAAGTTTCCATCCCCCTACTGAATTAGTTTTAACTCTACCAAAGAGCATTAGCAAATATCCTCCCCAGGATATTGGTACCCCTTTGGTTCAGGTGTAGACCATCCTATTTGTAGAGGTCTCACCTACCCAGAATGAGACCCAATTATCCAGGTATCAGAAACCCTCCTTCCTGCACCATCCCTGCAGCCATGTGTACAACTCCTCTCTCTCCCTATTCCTCACCTCGCTAGCACGCGTCACAGGCAACAAACCAGATATAACAATTCTGTTTGTTCTAGCACTAAGCTTCCACCCTAGCTCCCTGAATTTCTGCCTTAAATCCCCATCCCTTTTCCTACCTATGTCATTAGTGCCTATGTGGATCATGACTTCGGACTGCTCTTCCTCTCCCTCAAGGATCCCGAAAACACGATCCAAGACATCACGGCCCCTGGCACCTGGGAGGCAACACACCAACTGTGATTCTCTCTCGGTCCCACAGAACCTCCTAACTGTCCCCCTAACTATGGAGTCCCCAATGACTAAAGCTCTGCACAGCAACCCACTTCCCTTCTGAGCAACAGGACTGGACTCTGCACCAGAGACATGTATCCCATGGCTTTCCCTTGTAAGTCCACCATCTAAACAGTATCCAAAACTGTATACTTGTTATTGAGGGGAACAGCCACAGGGGATTCCTGCACTGTCTGTCGGTTCCCTTTCTGTCCCCTGACTGTAACCCATCTGCCTTTTCCTTGTACCCGATGTGTGACTATCTCCTTGTAATTCCTCTCGATAACCCCCTCCACCTCCCAAATGATCCGAAGTTCATCCAGCTCCGGTTCCAGTTCCCTAATGCGGTTTTTGAGGAGCTGGAGTTGGGCGCAATTCCTGCAGAGGAAGTCAGCAGGGACACTAGTGGTGACCCTTACCTCCCACATTCTGCAGGCGGAACATTCAACTGTCCTAACCTCCATTCCCACTATTCTAAATTCCCAAAGAGACCATTGAAAAATAAAGAAAAAAAAAAACTGGTTGCTAGACCAATCGGTATACAGAACCTTTTTGTTATAGGAGGAGGATGGGTGGGAGACACTACTAAGTAGTGTTCCAGATAACGCAGTCGTCCAAATATATGACTTCACTTACTCAGCAGTCCCGTGTCCGCTCCTGCTCAGCGTGCGCTCCACCTGTTCACAAGGTAAGTTTTTAAATCAGTGATTCACCTTCCCGTTATCCCCCTGGTTGTCGCTCCCTCTCTTCCTGCTGCTAAACAGAGAAAAATGGAGTTTAGGTTGCCAAATACCCACAATAAGATTCCAAAGATGAAATTGCCTGAATTAATCTGCTTCAGAAATCTTTTTTTTTTAAGTCAAAGATCACACGAAACTGGGTTATTTGAAATCACAAACTTTCGGAGCCCCATCCGTTCCTGGGGCAGCTGGTGACTCCATATCTCAGGAAGGATGTCCTGGCCCTGGAGCGTGTTCAGAGGAGGTTCATGAGAATGGTGCCAGGAATGAAACACTTAACATATGAGGAACGTTTGAGGACTGTGAGTCTATACACAATGGAGTTTAGAAGGTTGAGGGAGATCTAACTGAAACTTACAGAATACCGAATGGCCTGGACAGAGTGGATGTTTTCCTTAGTAGGAGAGATGAGGACCCATGGGCACAGCCTTAGAGTAAAGGGAAGACCTTATAGAACAGAGATAAGGAGAAACTTCTTCAGCCAGAGAGTGGTGAACCTATGGAATTCATAGGCCAGGTCACTGAGTATATTTAAGACTAAGATAGATAGGTTCTTGAGTATCAAGGGGAACAAGGGTCTTGGGGAAAAAGTGGGAGAGTGGGTTGAGAAACTTATCGGCCATGATTGAATGGTGGAGCAGACTCATTGAGCTGAATGACATAATTTCTGCTGCTATGTCTTCTGGTCTTATGGTCCAGTTGCCTGAAGAAGGACTGGAGGCTCTGAAAGCATGTAGTTTCTAATAAACCTGCTGGACTATAACCTGATGTCATGTGATTTTTGCCTTTGTCCACCCAGTCCAACACTGGTACCTCCACATAGAGTCCTAGAGATGTATAGCACAGAAACAAACTGTTCAGTCCAACTCATCCATGCTGACCAGATGTCTTAATTTAACCTAGTCCCATTATCCGCAATTGGCTAATATCCCTCCAAACCCTTCCTAATGATATACCCAGACAGATGTCTTTTCAATGTTGGAATTGTACTAACCTCCATTTCCTCTGGCAGTTCATTTTATACATGCACCATGCTCTGTGTGTAAAAACTTGCCCGTTAGGTCCCTTTTACCCCTCTCACCTTAAACCTATGCCTCTAGTTCTGGACTCCTCCAACCCAGGGAAAAGACCTTGTCTATTTACGTTAGCCATGATTTTATATACCTCTATAAGGTCACCCCTCAGCCTCTGACACTCCAGGGAAAACAGCCCCAGCCTATTCAGCCTCTCCTTATAGCTCAAACCCTCCAACCTTGGCAACATCCTTGTAAATCTTTTCTGAACCCTTCCAAGTTTCACAACATCTTTCCGATAGGAAGGAGACCAGAATTGCACACAACATTACAAATGTGGCCTAACCAATGTACAGCTGCAAAATAACCTCCCAACTCCTATACTCAATACTCTGACCAATAAAGGAAAGCATACCAAACACCTTCTTCACTATCCTACCTACCTGCACTCCAAGGTCTCTTTGTTCAGCAACACTCCCCAGGACCTTAGCATTCAGTGTATAAGTTCTGCCCTAATTTGCCTTTCCAAAATGCAGCACCTCGTATTTATCTAAATTAAACCCCATCTGCCACTCCTCAGCACATTGGCCCATCTGATCAAGATCCCATTGTAATCTGAGGTAACTTTCTTCTCTGTCCACTACACCTCTAATTTTGGTGTATTCTGCAAACTTACTAACTATACCATCTATGCTCACCTTCAAATCATTTATGTAAATGACAAAAATTAGTGGACCCAGCACTGATCCTTGTGGCACTCCACTGGTCATAGGCCTCCAGTCTGAAAAACAACCCTCCACCACCACCCTCTGTCTTCTACCTTTGAGCCAGTTCTGTATCTAAATGGCTAGTTCTCCCTGTATTCCAAGCGATCTAACCTTGCTAAACAGCCTACCATGAGGAAATTTGTCAAATGCCTTACTGAAATCCTTACAGATCACTGCCACTGCTCTGCCCTAATCAATCCTTTCATTATTTCTTCAAAAACTCAATCAAGTTAGTGAGACATGATTTCCCATAGACAAAGACATGTTGACTATTCTGAATCAGTCCTCACCTTTCCAAATGTATGCAAATCCTGTCCCTCATGGTTTCCCTCCAATAACATGCCTACCACTGATGTCAAACTCACCGGTCTGTAGTTCCTTGGCTTTTCCTTATCAGTTTTCTTAAATAGTGACACCATGTTAGCCAGCCTCCAAGCTTCCGGCACCTCACCTGTGACTATCGATGATACAAATATCTCAGCAAGTGGCCCAGCAATCACATCTCTGGTTTCTACAGAGGTTTAGGGTACATCTGATCAGGTCCTGGAGATTTATCCACTTTTATGTATTTTAAGACATCGAGCACTTCCTCGTCTGTAATTGGACATTTTTCAAGATGTCACCATCTATTTTTCCATATTCTATATATCTTCTATGTCCTTCTCCACAGTAAATACTGATGCAAAATACTCAAAAGCAAATCTTAGTAGGACTTATACATTTAATGGTAAGGTCCTATGGAGTGTTGCTGAACAAAGAGACCTTGGATTGAAGGTTCATAGCGCCTTGATAGTGGATTCGCAGGTAGATAGGATAGTGAAGAAGGCATTTGGTATGCTTTCCTTTATTGGTCAGAGTATTGAGTACAGGAATTGGGAGGTCATGTTGCAGCTGTACAGAACATTGGTTAGGCCATTGTTGGAATATTGCGTACAATTCTGGTCACCTTCCTATCGGAAAGATATTGTGAAACTTGAAAGGGTTCAGAAAAGATTTACAAGGGTGTTGCCAGGGTTGGAGGATTTGAACTGTAGGGAGAGGCTGAACAGGCTGTGGCTGTTTTCCCTGGAGCATCGAAGGCTGAGGGGTGACCTTAGAGAGGTTTACAAAATTATGAGGGGCATGGATAGGATAAATAGACAAAGTCTTTTTCCTAGGGTCGGGGAGTCCAGAACTGGAGGGCATAGGTTAAGGGTGAGAGGGGAAAGATATAAAAGAGACCTAAGGGGCAACTTTTTAACATGGAAGGTGGTACATTTATGGAATGAGCTGCCAGAGGAAGTGGTGGAGGCTGGTACAATTGCAACATTTAAGAGACATTTGGATGGGTATATGAATAGAAAGGGTTTGGCGGGATATGGGCCAGGTGCTGGCAGGTGGGACTAGATTGGATTAGGATATCTGGTCGGCATGGACGGGTTGGACTGAAGGGTCTGTTTCCATGCTGTACATCTCTATGACTCTATGACTCTATTTAGTATTTCCCCTGTCTCCTGTGGTTCCACACATAGGATGCCATGCAGATCTTTGAGGGGTTTTATTCTGTGGTCAGTTCATACACTTTAAAAATGTAGTCACTGCTGGAATCAGGAAACATTGCAGCCAGGAGGCTTGTACAAACAACAATGATGGGATCATCCTTTGGGTCTGGATAACAAACATCAGTCTGGAGACCAGGGAGTACTTCCCTGCTCTTCTCAGAAATAGAAAAGGTGGCGCCTTAACATAAGATCGTGTGCAAAAAACAGACCTCGAGCAATGTAGCACTCCCTCAGTATTGCAGTGTCTATGGTGATTTTTGTTTCCAACGTTTGAACTGGGACTTGAACCTTGGAAGTTCTCATTCTGGGTCAGGAGAACACTAACGCAGCCATAGGGCTCCATATCTAGAGGAAGGTAAATATTTGCATTAATCTCTTGGGTCTGAATGCCTACTTTCAACACATTCTCTGTTATTGGTGTTTCCAAAAAATCAGATTGAGAATCATCTTGCCAACCGCAGTTCTGCCCACTGCTGATTGACCTCCTCTTCCCATTTGGTCCCATTGGATCAGTATCCACTGAGACACCCCCACTCCCTCCACCTCCTCCAAGAATTCCATTTCCCCAGCCCCCAACGCCTCATCTTCACCATGGATATCCAATCGCTCTACACCTCCATCCGCCATGACCATGGCCTCCAAGTCCTCCATTTCTTCCTCTCCCAACGTCCCCAACAGTACCCTTCCACTGACACTCTCATTCGTTTGGCTGAACTGGTCCTCACCCTCAATAATTTCTCTTTCGAATCCTCCCACTTCCTCCAGACCAAAGTGGTAGCCATGGGCATCCGTATGGGCCCCAGCTATGCGTGTCTCTTTGTTGGCTACGTAGAACAGTCCATCTTCCATAGTTACACCGGCACCACTCCCCACTTCTTCCTCCGCTACATTGATGACTGCATTGGTACCATCTCGTGCTCCCGTGAGGAGGTTGAGCAATTCATCAACTTCATCAACACATTTCACCCCAACCTTAAATTCACCTGGACCATCTCTGACACCTCCCTCCCCTTCCTGGACCTCTCAATCTCCATTAGTGACGACCAACTTGACACTGACATTTTTTACAAACCCACCGATTCCCACAGCTACCTGGATTACACCTCTTCCCACCCACCTCCTGCAAAAATGCCATCCCATATTTCCAATTCTTCTGCCTCTGCCGTATCTGCTCCCAGGAGGACCAGTTCCGCCACAGAACACACCAGATGGCCTCCTTCTTTAGAGACAGCAATTTCCCTTCTCATGTGGTTGAAGATGCCCTCCAAAGCATCTCGTCCACATCCTGCACCTCTGCCCTGGAATCCCACCACTCCAACCGTAACAAGGACAGAACGCTTCTGGTGCTCACCTTCCACCCTACCAACCTTCGCATAAACTGCATCATCTGCCGACATTTCCGTCACCTCCAAACGGACCCCACCACCAGAGATATATTTCTCTCCCCACCCCTTTCCGCAAAGACTGTTCCCTCCGTGACTACCTGGTCAGGTCCACACACCCCCAACAACCCACCCTCCTGTCCTGATACCTTCCCCTGCCACCGCAGGAATTATAAAACCTGCGCCCACACCTCCTCCCTCACTTCCATCCAAGTCCCCAAAGGAGCCTTCCACATCCATCAAAGTTTCACCTGCACATACACCAATGTCATTTATTGTATCCGTTGCTCCTGATGCGGTCTCCTCTACATTGGGGAGACTGGACGCCTCCTAGCAGAGTGCTTTAGGGAACATCTCCAGGACACCCGCACCTATCAACCCCACCACCCTGTGGCCCAACATTTCAACTCCCCCTCCCACTCTGTCGAGGACATGGAGGTCCTGGGCCTCCTTCACCGCCGCTCCCTCACCATCCGACGCCTGGAGGAAGAACGCCTCATCTTCCGCCTCGAACACTTCAACCCCAGGGCATCAATGTGGACTTCACCAGTTTCCTCATTTCCTCTTCCCCCACCTTACCCCAGTTCCAACCTTCCAGCTCCGCACTGTCCCCATGACCTGTCCTACCTGCCTATCTTCCTTTCCACCTATCCACTCCACCCTCCTCTCTGACCTATCACCTCCATCCCCACTCCCATTCACCTATTGTACTCTATGCTACTTTCTCCCCACCCCCACCCCCTTCTCATTTATCTCTCCACTTTGCAGGCTTCCTGCCTCTATTCCTGATTAAGGGCTTTTGCCCAAAACATCGATTTTCCTGCTCCTTGGATGCTGCCTGACCTGCTGTGCTTTTCCAGCACCATTCTAATCCACACTCTGGATTCCAGCATCTGCAGTCCTCATTTTTACCTCAATATCCACTTGTCAGGCAGTGAGTTCCACTCAAACTGATTTAGTTTAATGCATTGAGTTGGGACGTCATGTTGAGGCTTTATAGGATGTTGGTGAGGCCACTTTTAGAATACCGCATACAATTCTGGTCGTCCTCCTACAGGAAGGACATTGTTCAACTTAAAAGCATTCAGAAAAGATTTGCAGGAACGTTGCTGAGACTGGAAGGGACTGAGTTACAGGGAGAGGCTGAATGCTCTGGGCTTTCTTTCCCTGGGGCGTCAGAGGCTGAGGGTGACCTCATAGAAGTTTATAAAACTATGAGAGGCATGGATAGGGTGTATAGCCCAGGTCTTTTTCCAAGATTTAATAGTGACCTGAGAGGTAACTTTTCCATTCAAAGGGTAGTGTGTGTATGAAACAAGCTGCCAGAGGAAATGGTAGGGGCAGGTTCAATGACAACACTTAAAAGGCATCTGGATCAGTGTATGGATAGAAAGGTTTTTGAGGGATAAAGGCCAAATATTGGCAAATAGGACTATATCAGATCAGGATGTCTGGTCAGTATGGACAAGTTGGACCGAAGGGTCTGTTTCCATGCTGTATGACTCTATGAATATGATTTCTTGCGTGAGCCTAAGGGAACTGAGAGTTTCTTTAACACACCACAAGACCAGTCATAAAGTGGCTAAATTTAAACTTATAGCACATTCCAGGTCCCTGCTAGATCATCAATGTCGACAGCTAATTGGTCATCTGTCTTCTCTCCCATGTAATCTATTCACCCTCTCCTTATCAGTTAATATCATCTTCAATTAATGACCATAACCCTAATTTTCTTCATTTCCAGATTCCTATACAGTCAATACATAAAAGAATCCAATAATTAAATACTATTGACCAGCCTCTTTTGCCTACTTTGCAGTCAGTTCAATTATGGGTCAAGCACAGTCCATGTAATCGTGCCTGATTACAACACTTATTTACTAAACATCCCACTACAAAGCACCCAGAAAGTACAATTCATTAAAGGTTGCGAAAAAGGGAAACTTGTCTTCACAATGTCGTGAACTTGGATGTGGAGAGTGGAGAAATAAGGCATCAGTAATCTTTAAGGAAACTAAGGGCTCCAGGGAAAGGGTTAGAAAGTGGAGTTGACAATTATAGCCGAGTGGTCAAATTAATTCATCGAAAAGTGTGGCGCTGGAACAGCACAGCTAGTCAGGCAGCATCCGAGGATCAGGAGAGTCAACATTTTGACCATAAGCTCTTCATCAGGAATTTATTAGCAGATCGTGGGTGGCACAGTGGTTAGCACTGCTGCCTCACAGCGCCAGAGACCCAGGTTCAATTCCCACCTCAGGCAACTGTCTGCGTGGGTTTCTTCCAGGTGCTCCGGTTTTCTCCCACAGTCCAAAAATGTGCAGATTAGGTGAATTGGCCACGCTAGTGTCAATTGAAGGCGTAAATGTAGGGGAATGGGTCTGGGTGGGTTGCTCTTCAGAGGGTCGGTGTGGACTTGTTGGGCCGAAGGGCCTGTTTCCACACTGTAAGTAAGCTAATCTAATCAGAGCAAGGATTAAATGAGTTTGGAAAGAGCTTAGCTTATTGTAGCCCTGACACTGGAGATTTTTGAATCACTTACAGGATAATATACACTTAATCACAAAAGTCAAGAGTGTGGTGCAGTAGAAGCACAGCAAGTAAGGCAGCATTCGATGAGCAGGAGAGTCAACATTTCAGGTAAAAGTCCTTCATTAGAAATGCCTCCTGCTCCTCGGATGCTGCCTGACCTGCTGTGCCTTTCCAGCACCACACTCTCAACTCTGATCTACAGCATTTGCAGTCCTCGCTTTCTCCTAGTTAATCACAAAAGTATAAAGCCTGTGTCGGGACAAAGGAGCAGCACTCCGAAAGCTAGTGCTTCCAAATAAACCTGTTGGACTATAACCTGGTGTTGTGTGATTTTTAACAGGGACAAAGGGACCGATCTGTTTATGTGCCTAGATCTCTGAAGGTATCAGGAGATATGGTAAGAAAGGCACAGCACATCAGGCCTGGGAGCAAATGAGATTGAAGGGAGACCTAATAGGGTGCTTCAGATTTTCTTCATGTTTAGATAACTTAGACAAAGAAATAGTATCCTCATCAGTTGGTGGTCTAAGGACTAGGGGACACAGATTTAAGATTGAAAGCAAGTGATACAGGGGGAATTACTTGGAAGACCCTTTAACACAGTGGTAATGATCTGGGTCCCAAACGCATATCAGGTAAGTAAAGACAGTGAACTATTTCAGAAGGAAATTGGATAGTCACTGAATGGTAATTAACATATAGAGCTATGAGGTTAGAGTGGGTGGAAAGGAACTGACTGGATTGCATTAAATAGAGCTAGCATTGACTCAATAGGCCAAATGGTCTCCTGTGCCTACAGTACTTTCCTGTGGCCTTTTTCATGTTTTGTTTTAAAGTTACAAATACTGGATTAATTTTAAATTAGATTAAAGAATGCCCACTGATAATTTGCACGAGGGAATGTAACGCCATGGATCCGGGTTCGATTCCAGCCTTGGGCGAATGTCTGTGTGGAGCTTGCACATTCTCCCCATGTCTGCGTAGGTTTCGTCCAGGTGCTCCGATTTCCTCCCACAGACCAAGATGTACAAGTTACATGGATTGGCCATGTTAAATTACCCATAGTGCTCGGGGATGTGTAGGTTAAGTGAGTTAGCCATAGGAAATGAAGGGTTGCAGAGATAGGGTAGGGGGAAATAGATCTGGATGGGATGCTGTTTGGTGGGGCTCAGTGAGGACTTAGGCCAAATGGCCTGGTTCCAAACTGTAGGGATTCTTTGGATTCAATGGAAAGCACCATTTATATCCACCAGACATATGGATTGTCATTGGATGTCACTCCAGTATTCAGAACTGGTTCTAAAGTCTTTAATCACCAGAATATTCATCAATATCATATAGGGATCACATTTACATCAAATAACTGCAGGTTTTCCTTTCCAATGACAGCCTCTCAAGGGTCTCCCACACTTCTGCAAACAATTCCACAAACCAGAGTCACATCCTATGGAGTTACGTAGGTGATGAGTGATTTTGATTAAACTTTTCAACTTAATCAGAGGAACAAGTAGAATCATAGAAGCAATAAATCTAAGAGCAGGAATAGGCCTTTTTGGCCTGCTCCACCATTTTTTTGATTCATTCACAAGATTTTAATATCACTGGTTGGGCCAGCATTTCTCACCCGTCCCTAGTTACCCTTTGGAGAAGGTCATGGTGAGCTGCCTTATTTAAACACCGCAGTCCATTTCATGCAGGCACACTGGCAATACCTTCTAGAGGGAGTGACAGGGTTCTGAAGCAACACTGAAAGAATGGTGATATATTTCCATGTCACAATGATGTGTGACTTGTAGGGGTTCTTGGAGCTGGTGGTGTTCACATTAATCTGCTGCCCTTGTCCTCCTAAATGGTAATGGTTATGGATTTGGAAGGAGATGTTTTGATAAATGTTTACACTGCATCTTGCATATTGTAAACATGGCTGCTACTGTGCCCTGGCAGTGGAGGCAATGGAAGCTTTCGATTGTGGCACCAACCAAACTGGCTGCTTTGTCCTGGATTGCGTCAAGCTTATTGAGTGTTATTGGAGCTGCACTGATCTGAGTCAGAGAGTTACATTCCATCATAGCAGGTGGTGAACAGGCTCTGGGAGTCAGAAATTGCAATATTTGTTGCAGGATTCCTAGCCTCTGACCTTGCTCGTGTAGCCATAGTATTTACATGGATAGTTCAGTTCAGCTTCTAATTAATGGTAAATGTTGACATTGAGGGATATCATGATCCTAACAACATTGAATATCAAAGGTTGGTAGTTAGGTTTTTTTTATTCATTCATAGGATGAGTTTGTTTGTGGTTAGGACAGTATTTATTGCCCTTCTGAAGGAGCAGTTAAGAGTCAATCACATTGCAATGGGTCTGGAGTCATACTGTCTCTTGTTTCTCCATATGTATGCCATGAATCTTACTTGTGACTCATCAGCTCAAACCTGGATATTGTCCAGGTTTTGTTGTTTTTGGACATTGGACTCTGAGGAGTCTCAAATAGTGTTAAACATTTAACAATCGTCAGTAAACATGACCATTTCTGATCTTATAGTGAAAGAAAGGTCATTGATGAAACAGCTCGAGATGCTTCAGGTGGGACACACTCTGAAGAACTCATGCAGAGATATCCTGGGGGTGAGATGACTGACATCCAATCACCAAACCACCTTCCTTTATGGTAGATATGACTTCAACTGGCAGAGAGTTTTCCCTTTGATTCCCACTGACTCCAGTTTGTTAGGGTCTTTGATACCAAACTCGATGAAATGTGGCCTTGATGTCAAGGGCTGTAACTTTCACCTCATCTCTGGAATTCAGCACTTCTGTCCACGTTTGGACCAAGGCTCTAATGAGGTCATAAAAGAACCAGATCTGTTTGTACCATCATGGCTGATGTGATTGTGATCTCAAGTCCACTTCTTTTGCCTGCCACAACCCTTGACTATACTATTTACCAAAAATATACCTAAGTCAACCTTGGATAAATTCAATGATTCAGCCTGCACTTCGTTCTAGGAAAGAGAATACTCCTCATCTCTGTTTTAAATGGGAACCTCTTATTTTTAAACTGTGACCACCAGTTCTAATCTTGCCACCTTTAGATGAAACATCTGCTTGGTATCCTATTTGTCGAGTCCTCTCAGGATCTTATATAGACAATAGACAATAGACAATAGGTGCAGGAGTAGGCCATTCAGCCCTTTGAGCCTGCACCGCCATTCAATATAATCATGGCTGATCATTCCTAATCAGTATCCTGTTCCTGCCTTATCTCCATAACCCTTGATTCCACTATCTTTTTCAGTAAGATGTCTGTTCACTCTTCAAAACCTCAAAACGTAAATGTCCAAACTGTTCAACCTTTTTTCATAAGCCGTTTGTCACAGTAATGAATTGAGTAAACCTTCTCTCAACTGTTTCTAACATAATTATATCCTTTTTCAAATACGGAAACCAAAATTGTACATAATATTTCAGATGTGGTCACACCAAGGCCCTGTACAGCTGAAGCAAAACTTCAATACTTTGATATTCCATTTCCCTTGCTAATAAGTGCTGACATTTCACTTGCCTTCCGAATCAGGGACTCCTGATGAAGGGCTTATGCCTGAGGCATTGATTCTCCTGCTCCTCGGACACAGCTTGACCTGTTGTGCTTTTCTAGTGCCACACTTTTTCACTCTGATCTACTGCATCTGCAGTCTTCACTTTCTCCTCATCTCAGAGTCTATTGGAAGAAATTATTTCTGCTACGAGGGGAGTCAGGGAGGGCAAAGTATAAAATTTTGTGTCTGAACTTTATGTCACAGAATTAGGAAACAGTTTTTAGATTAAATTCCCTACAGCATGGAAACAGGCCCTTCAGCCCAACAAGTCCACACTGACCCTTCGAAGAGCAACCCACCCAGACCCACTCCCCTATATTCACCCCTGACTAATGCACCTAACACAACGGGCAATTTAGCATGGCCAATTCACCTAGCCTGCACATCTTTGTGAGGAAACCAGAGCACCAGGAGGAAACCCACGCAGACACAGGGAGAATGTGCAAACTCTACATTCGGAGTTGGGATGAGGTGGGAATTGAACCCCGATCCCTGGCGCTGTGAGGCAGCAGTGCTAACCACTGAGCCACCGTGCTCTTTCGTGTGAGTTCTACCCTCAAAGCATTAGGAATTATAATGCAGCAGTGCAAGTACGCAGCTCACCACCACCTTCTGCAGGACAATTAGGGATGGGCAATAAATGTTGGCCCAGCCAGTGATGCCCACATCCCATGAATGGATTAAAAAAACGTCTCTCCCACAAACAGCAATTAAACATTAGAATTATCAGTGGTAAAGTTTCTTAATAGCCAAAGATATCAGGGAATATGTGGTAGAAGAGGTTTATGGAGTTACAGGTTGATCATTAAATCATTGTTAATGATGGGACAGGCTCAGAGAGCAACACAGTCTCCTCCTGTTCCCAGAAACTTTAAGGAATGTGGCAGCAATCTGAAGGTGAGGGACCAACCTGCTCTTTAATCCCCACATGCCAAGCTATTGCTGGGCATATGGCATTCAAGATGGATTTTTACAACAATCAACATGGTTACCTGGTGACCATTAGACTCATTTTTTTTAACTGAATTCAAATTTCTTGATGAATCCATGTTCCCATGTTAGTTTGGAATTACTGGATAGTCAGTGACATTACCATCACACCAACTCCAAAAGTCTATCTAGTTGACGATTGTTATTTGGTAAGGAAATTGGACGACCTTTCCTGCTCTGGCTTGCACAGCAATGGTAATCTCACCATCGTCCTACCAGGCAATATAGCTAGAATCTCGACAGCGCGGAAGCAGGCTATTCAGCATGTAGAGTCCACACTGACCCACCAAAGAGCATTCCACCCAGACCCACACCTCCGCTTCCCATTGCCAATCCACCTAAACTGCACTTTTTGGACTATGGAAGGAAACCAGTGCACCCAGAGGAAGCCCACACAGACACAGGGAGAACGTGCAAACTCCACACAGACTGTCAGCCAAGGCCGGATTCGAGCCCGGGTTTCCTGATGCTGTAAGGCAACAGTGCTAACCACTGAGCCACCACGCTCTTTCATGTGAGAGAAAGACTATTGGTGGTTTAGTCTGAGGGCCACCACATCTCATGGTAATCCCAGACACTGTGGGAAATGTTGACATCGCTGTACTTCACAAACTGGCCATCCAGCCAACTGAGCTAACTGAACCTGGTTGAAATTCCTCCACAGTTGATATGCGAACCAATGTTACCTGAGCTACTGAATTGCTAATCCCATAACCGCCACTACAACACTCTGTCTCACATGGGGCACAAATTGCCATGGCAGTACTGTATATGACTCAACTGCAGTACCACTGTATGTTTGAAGTGTTCTTTTTAATGCAGCTGACTGCAAAGCAAGTGAAAGTGAGCTCAGCCAGCTATGAAAAGGTTCTTTTTTAATCTGTGGGCATAACAAGTAAGAAAGAAAAAGATAACTCAAAGAAAAAAATTGCATTTATATAACACCGTTCAAATTTTAGAAAATCCCAAAGCGCTTCACATCTAATGAAATATTTCTGGCCCTGTTCCAAGGCGGGAAATGTGCCAGGCCAATGTGTGTAGAGCAAACCTCTCAAATAATGATCAGGTGACAGCAGGAAAAGTTCCCAATAATTTACAACTTCGGGTGTTTACCCTCACTCAGTTGGTAGCACGCTCACCTCTGAGTCAAAGAATGTGGACTTGAGTCCTACTCCTGGACATGAGCACAAAAACTAAACACAACACTGCTGGAGAAACTCAGCAGGTCTGTCAGCAGTTTCCTGCCACTGCAACACACCACCCTGTTTCCTGGCCAACACCTCTGTTGTGGGCTTCCTGCAGTGCTCAGCGATGCTCAGTGTAAACTGGAAGAACAGCACCTCATTTCCATTTGGGGACCCTGCAAACCCTTCTACACTCAATGTTGAGTTTAATAACTTTAGAGCTTCAGCTCTCCAATGTCCTTACCCCAAACCCCCACACACCAGGCCTTGTTATGACATAGTCTGCTATTACACACAACCCATTGTTAGCCAGGAACAGTCCCCATTGATAGCTATTCACCCTCCTTGCCAGATCGTTAGCCACTCCTTTATCCATCTAACCGTTCTTCTCTCTCTTTGGGCTCTACCATTTACTTTTCATCCCCTTCTCCCATCCTTTCTTCTGCATATAAACTGGCACCTTCTTCTCTACCGGGAGAAAGTGATGCTGGAGATCAGAGCTGAAAATGTGTTGCTGGAAAAGCGCAGCAGGTCAGGCAGCATCCAAGGAGCAGGAGAATTGATGTTTCGGGCATGAGCCCTACTTCAGGAATGAGGAGAGTGTGCCAAGCAGGCTAAGATAAAAGGTAGGGAGGAGGGACTTGGGGGAGGGGCATTGGAAATGCAATAGGTGGACGGTGATAGGCCGGAGTGGGGGTGGGGACAGAGAGTCCAGCACCACCTTCCTAACCTGCAATCTTCTGCACCACCTTCCTAACCTGCAATCTTCTCCAACCCTCAAACTCAGCACCACCTTCCTAACCTGCAATCTTCTTCCTGACCTCTCCGCCCCCACCCCCACTCCGACCTATCACCCTCACCTTAACCTCCTTCCACCTATCACATTTCCAACACCCCTCCCCCAAATCCCTCCTCTCTACCTTTTATCTTAGCCTGCTTGGCACACTTTCCTCATTCCTGAAGAAGGGCTCATGCCCGAAATGTCAATTCTCTTGCTCCTTGGATGCTGCCTGACCTGCTGCGCTTTTCCAGCAACACATTTTCAGCACCTTCTTCTCTACCGTCAGTTCTGAGGAAAGATCACTCAACCTGAAATGTTAGCTCTGATTTCTCTCCGCAGATGCTGGCAGACCTGTTGAGATTTTCTGTTTCTGTTTAGGTCTGGCAACATCTGTGCAGAGAGAAGCAGAGTTAGCATTTTGAGGGCAGTATGAATCTCCTTCAAAAGTTAGGCCTTATTTCAAACAGCAAGAAGACTATCCCTGATGTCCAAGATGATAAATTGTCCCTGAATCAACTGGGTAAAAGCAGATTAGCTTCAAATCATAGGATTCCCACAGTGTGGAAACAGGCCATTCGGCCCATCAAGTCTACACTACCCTCCAAAGAGCATTTCACCCAGACCCACCCCCTGCCCTACTCTGTAACCCTGAATATATCATGCTGAGGTTTGTGGTGCACAATTTGGCTGCTGTAATCCTACATTATATTGTGTAATCACAGCTGCAAAATACTAACCTTCTGGTAGCCATCACTGGTGTTATGCACATGTATGTTTTGGTTGTTTTTAACAGTGATGTCCAAATCGTTCAGTATGACGGTCACAATCAGATATCAAACTGTGATCATTGCATAAACCATATCTTCTTTTCATCAATGTTGAAATCAGAGAAAACAATAAGTCCTGATTAACACTTGACAGTTACAATTGCCAGAATTTGCAGGCCAACTTTAACAAGACAGCATTCACAGCAGTGGTAATGGCTGTCTGCCTGAACAAAGCTCTTTCCCTTGTGTATTGACTCGCTGCAGATTGAGATTGCTCAGGAATAACTAACGGTGGAAATAGTGACGGAAACAATAGTCTGGTGATAGGTGAAGCTGTGCTGGGGTAGAGTGCTGAACAGCAGCTCTCGGTTTCCTGTCGGTTGTTATTTTGAGAAGCTGGGAGGAAGTGGAGGAGACCCACGTGCTTAAAGGAGCAAAGGCTTTGTGAGAGGAGCAGATCAGTCAAAAGGAGATCAGGAGGTACAATAAGGGGAACTCAGAGGGGGGCAAGATGGCAGACAGTACATGACATGAGAGTGTGGCACAAAGTAGGGTACAGTCATGGTCAAAGGGCTGTCAAAGCTCTAGGGTTGTTCTGAAATCCCCAAGAGTTCAAGATTAATCTCCTGGGCACCAAGGTCTGAGTGGAAAAGTCATTTGGAATTGCGTTTTTGCTTTTCATTTTCTTTGAAAGTTTTTGGTTATTAACTGTAAATATATGGCAAAGGGAGGATAAAAGACATTTAACCAGGATAGAGCAAAGTGAGGACTAGCAGATGTTGGAGATCAGAGTCAAAGAGTGTAGTGCTGGAAAAACACAGAGCATCCAAGGAGCGGGAGAGTCAACATTTCATGATGATTCTTGATGAAGGGCTAATGCCCGAAACGTTGACTCTCCTGATCCTCAGATGCTGCCTGACTGGCTGTGCTTTTCCAGCACCACACTCTTCAAATTTAACCAGGTTAATCCAGCAGAGGTGATCCATGACAAGAACATTGTCAACCGAATTTGGAAACCTGAAGTCAAAGAGCTAGGAATTGTGAGAAACAGGGGTTGGAATATTGCCAGAGTGTGGCAATGATAAATTGTCGTGGGAGGGATAGCCAAAGATAAACTAAGAACACTAGAGTCCATCATTGTTCCCACGTGAACAGCTATGACTTGGCTACGGTTCTGTTGTCATTCCTGAGAGGTCAGGAAATTGATCAAACCAGAGTGCTCAGTAAGGTTTTCGTGAGTTTGTAGATGGTTGCTAAGGCTGGCCTGCACCCAAAACATTCTGCTGCAACAGGGCAACATTAGGACTACAGACGATCGAGGTTTGAAAGATTTGCTAACTCAGGATTTCATCCCTTTATATTTTCTCCCTGACTCCAACAACGCCTTCCTTTCGAAGGAGGCTGCACCCTTTGTCTGAAGCTGTTTCAGATTCAGTGGCTTCCTGCTTAGATGATATCTGACTCTGATACCAGGATAGCCCAGGTGGAAGGTGTCAGAGGACGAGGTGCAGTACCCTGGCACCTGTCAGCGCTAGCTGTAAAGTGCTCTATCGGCAATTAAGTCCATTTGAAGAAGAATGTCAGAAATATGGTGACCAATTTTCAGACAGCAAATTTCTGCAAACAGCAGTGTCATATTAATATTCCAGTCTTTTTGATGGGGAGACTGAGGGATTAATATTGTGCTGGGACAAATCGCCTACGTTTCTCTGAAATAGTAGCAGGGAATCTATTATATTTACCCAAGTAGGCAAGCAGAATCTTAGTTTAATACATCATCAGAAAGACAGCATTGTAAAGTAAAGGGAATTATACCTCTACTCTAAATGTCACTACTGAGTTTGTGCAAAAGGAAACTCAGATAAATGAGAACATAGAACATAAGAACAGGAGTAAGCCATTCAGCCCCTCAAGTCTGTTCTACCATTGAGTGAGATCATGGCTATTCTATGGCCTTTGGCCCAAATCCCTCAATAGCTATGCTTAACAAAATGTAATATGTCTCAGATTTAAAACTAACCATTAATCTAGCAATAGATTTTAATCACATGGAACTGGGCCTGCAGGGCTTCAAGAAAGAGGATCAAGTAAGTACCATCCTTTGTATTTTTTTAACTCACCATTTATTGCCCATCCCTAGTTGTCCTTGAGAAGGTGGTAATGAACTGTTTTCTTGAACTATTGCAGTCCATGTGCTGCAGGTAGAGTCACAATACCATTAGGGAGGGAGTTCCAGGATTTTGAGCTCTGAGACTGAAGAAGTAGTGATATATTTCCAATTCAGGATGCTGAGCGCCTTGGAGTGGAACTTGCAGGTTCTAGTTCTCCCATGTTTCTGTTATCCTTGTCCTTCCAGATGGGTTTGGAAGATGCTGTCTAAGAAGTCCTGATGACTTTCTGCAGTACATCCTATAGATAGTTCAGATAGCTCCTACAAGAAAGTATATGCTTATGGATGTGGTGCCAATGAAGCAGGCTGCTTTGTCCTGGATGGTGTCAAGTTGCTTGACTGTTGTTGGATACAGGCAAGTGGAGAGTTTCCCATCACACTCCTGACTTGTGCTTTATAGATGGTGGACAGACTTTGTGGAGTCAGGAGATGAGTTACTCACTGTAGGCTTCCCTATCCTCTGTTGTTCTCTTGTAGCCACTGCATTTGTGAGGCTAGTTCAGGTCAATGATATCGCCCAGGGTGTCGAAGGTAGTGGATTCAGTGATGAAAATACAATGGACTGTCAAGGGATGATGGTTAGGTTTCCTCTTGTCGGAAATTGGTCATTTGTGTTATGTGAATGTTACTTGCCACTTGTCAGCCCATATTGTCTTGTTCTTGCTGCATTTGGACAATGTCTGCATCAGTATCTGAGAAATCACGAATGGTGCTGCATATTGTGCAATCATCAGCGAACATCCCCACTTCTGACCTTATGATGGAGGGAAGGTCATTGACAAAGCAGCTAAAGATGGTTGGAACAAAGACACCATCCTGAGCAACTCCTGCAGAGATGCCATGGACCTGAGACGACTGATATCCAACACCACAACCATCTCTGTTTGGAAGGAGCATGAGTCCAAACAGTAGGCACTTCGCCCCAATTTCCATTGGCTCCAGTCTTGCACGGGCTCCTTTATGCTGGTCAGCCTCACTCATGTCCATATTTGAACTAAGGCTGTAATGAAAACAGGAACTGAGTGGTTCTATCGTTATGTTCAAATCTTTTCCCTCATGTTAATGCAGATTGGTTTCCTTCACATGAGTATTTTTAGTATTCATAGCTCTTCTGGCCAAAGGGATCAAGGGATATGGGGGTAGGGCAGGATTAAGTGTAATGAGCTCAATGATCAACCATGGTCCCATTGGATGGTGGAGCAGGCTGGATGAGTTCAATGGTCTACTCCTACTCCTATCTTCAATGTCTGTATCTATGTAGCCCACCTCCAGCTTTGGAATGCAGTACTGTAATGTCAGCCCTGATCTTTGTGCTCATCCCATGGAGTAGGTCTTGAACCCAGAGTGAAACTCAGCATCTTGTGATTCAGAAACAAGCATGCTGCCAACTAAGCTACTGTTGGCATATGTTACTTATCATACTAGAATAGATTTATTTGGCCACAAATCACATTGCTGTAGTGGAATCTTGCTGTGTGCAGGTTGGCTGCTACATTCCTCCATTACAACAGTGACAGCACTCACAAGTACTTTGTTGATTGTAAAGCACTCTTGGATGTGAAAGGCACTTGAAAACGTAAGTCTTCCTTATACTATTGTGCCTTGGGCAAGGAATAAAACTTCATATTTTTAACAGATGATGCATAGGGCTTTAACATTCTCTAAGAAGATGATTGGTATGAGCCATACCAGATATTACTTTAATAATAGTTGAAGCTTCCATGGAAGCTCATGTATAGATAGAATTACTTGCAGCAACAAAACATCAAGGCGAACAATTCAAGTCAGTTTAAATAGATACGATAATGAGTTAGTTCACCAAGAGTTAAATACTCAGAGACAGGATAAAGAAACAGAAACAGTCAGCATGTGTATCAGTACCTGTGGGGAGAAATACAGGACTATGTTGCAGATCTCAGGGGTCTATAATTTTGATGAGGGAACAACCAGATGGAAAGGTTAACTCTGTTTCTCTCTGAATAGATACTGCCTGGCCTGTTGATTATTTTTGACTCTTCTTATTTTCATTTCAGATTTTCAGCGTGGGCAGGATCTTGTTCTTGTGAGAGATAAGATCCCTTTGGAAACATTGAAAGTAGGAGCAGGATTAGCCCCTTGAGCCTGCTCTGCCCTTCAAGATGATCATGGCTGATCTTCCAACTCAGTATCCTGTTCCCATTTTCTCCTCCTATCTTTTGATCCCCCTATCCCTTGGCACTACATCTCCCTCCTTCTTGAAAACATTGAATGTTTTCATCTCAATAGCTTTCTGTGACAGAAAAGTCCACAGGCTCAGCACTCTGGTGAAGATAATTCTCCTCATTATTCCATGTCCTTAAACTGTGACCCCTCATTTGGACTGCCCAGTCCTCAGGAACATTCTTCCTGCATTTGTCCTGTCCCGTCCTGTTAGAATTTAGAATTAAGGAAGCACCCTTTTTTTACCCTCGGGGACAAATGAAAGCATTTCCGAGAGTGTTAGCCTGCTTTGATGGTAAATTGACCAGTTTCACAGAGGCAGATATTGATGTAATTGCATTTCAAACCCACATCTCAACTTTGCACTGTCCAGAGATCTCAGTTCCCGGGATATGGTTTTCCAAAAATGAGTATCTCTTCAGTCTGAGAGATAAGGAAATATCAATTTATTTTGTTTTTGTGAAACCCCAAAACCAAGTGATCATAGCTTCATTAACAGACAAAGCCATCCAATCTGTAATATAAAATTGCTGGAGAAATAGCAGTATTCGGTAAATTAGGCATTTTTGTCATTGTAGCAAAGGAGGTTCCAATCTTTCTATATAAATAAGACTACTGCTTCACAATTTCAGCATTGGATTTTAGACACAAAGTTTGAATCAGATCAGTTTCACAGTTCAAACTCATAATTGGCAACTTGTTTCGAATCTCCACAGCCACTACCGACAGAACCCGAAATATCCCATTCACGTGAGAAGTGCACATTATTCTGCTGCTCCCATAACTATTTCGAGCATCCCGACCTGTTAATGCCTAGTTCAGGCTCACTTTGGATTAGACACAAGTTCTAAGGCAGAGGTGCTGTCACTAAACAGAGCTGCTCACGATATTGTCCTTTCCAGGTGAGGTGCCCACATTCTGTCAGAATTGGAGTGTCTGAGTCTCCTGTTGAGCCGTGAGTGTTGACACGGTGAGCAACAAGGGTTCTGACATGCCCACATGCTGTGCGTTAAAGATGGCACAGACCAAACAGACATGAAAGAGAATCTTAAAGCAAAGTCCCTGCCTTGGCAGAGACCAGCCTGCACGCTGCTCCCTTCACTATAACATTGGGGATTAAAATTTCCACAAATGCTCATTTAGCCAATTGAGCTTGATGACTATTCTGCCGGACTCACAGCCATTCCAAGAGAGTTAGCAACCCAACTGTCAACGAGCAGAGGATTACACAAGAACATCAGAAATAGGAGCAAGCGTAGACCATTCAGCCCCTCAAGCCTGCTGTATCATTCTGGTTCTAATTTCTGCTGCACTTTTCTGCTTATATTTTCTATCCTTTCCTGTCACTCTTTGATGACGTTCATCTCTTCACTACCCTGCACCTCTGCTCTCTTGTACTTTTTATTTAAACTTACCTTTGATTGAATCCTTTTTCTCACCCCCCCCCCCCCAAAACTAAATAGTTGAGAGTAAAGCAAATTAGTTTGCATTAATTAATTTAAAACCCATAGCTAAGCATCCAATTATACAATTCGCAAGCACGCTGGACTCAGTGTGGTTTCAGTGAAGTCCTCCATGGAGTAAACCTCTCTCTTTCCCCAGTACTGGTGCCAGTCCCCTAGTTATGATGTGATTGTAGCATTATCCATTCAGTTCAAATGCCAATGAGCCAGAGATGGAGCAATCTCCAATATCAGATCAGATAGGAACTCAACCTTCCTCTAAAACCAAGGTGACAACGGAGTAATTACCAGCACAATGGTACTGCACAATATCATATCATTCTATAGATGACAATGTTCAGAATTTCAATCAGAACTGAATTACTCCATAGCCCAGGGGATTGTGATGCAGCTGCATTTGTAAGTAGATTGACCAGTTTTTGTTTGAGTCATAGCTTTGCAATGGCTGACGTAAACTTGTGACTGGGTTATATGTAGGCTCCTGCTGCTCACTAAATTCCAAACTGTGACTAAATTTACATAGCACCTTTTGCATGGCAAAACACCCCAAGAAGGCACTCACAGGAGTGTTTATAAAACAAAAAAAAAGACACCCAGGCGCATAAAGAGCTACAATGACAGAATATTTGGTCAAAGTGGTAATTCTGAGGGAATGCCTCAAAGGAGCAATGGAGTGATAACATAGTGGAGAGGAGTAGAGGGGAATTCCTGACCCAGGGAGCTGAAGGAAAAACCCCCAATGATGGAGTTAATACATCAAGGACATTAAGGAGCCTGAATTACAAGTACAGATAGCTCAGAGGTTTGTAGGCTGTATATTGGCTCCAGTTTCAATGTTATGTTAATTGGAGGTTGATCATCTGGTTATCCCTTGGAGAATCCACACTGTACATAGCAGCAGCATTGTTGTGAATGTGACTTCCCACCCCAGTGTGCTGTCTCGTGAAAGTACCTGATTGAAAATGTGTGAAGTTGCTTTCCCCTGTCCTTGCTGTTAATAGGATGAGCGAGGACTTTGAACAGTTGAAAACAAAGAGCATCAAATAGTGCATTTAATGCATTTACAAAAGTACATTTGTAATCAATGCTTATTGTAGTGGTGACTAGTCAGTGCCATGATATACAGCAATGGTTTAAAGATACCTGGCACTCTCGATGCCTTTAGAGAGATTTAAGAACCACAGTGGGTGGACTGCCTTATTTTCATTTTCAATTCTATTGTGATTTGAGCCCCTCACACTCTCCCTACCTTTCCCCCACTTTTGCACTTCCCCTGATGGGCTTTGCATATAAGTTGGTATTTAATTGGAATCACGGATGATTTGGTTGTGACAGTTCAGGTGAAAACACGGGCAATTTGATGATGGGGTAAAACATTTCAGTTATGCATGAAAACAATTCTGGATACTGAATAAAAAAAGCTTCTAAATTCAATAAGCCCTTTTTAGTGCTTCATCTTGTGCGGCAAGTGTGCTGCAGTGGTAATGTCCCTAGCTCTGGGCCACGCAAAGTGAGGTCAGGTCCCACCTGCTCCAGAGGTGCATAATGACAACTCTGAAAAGATTGATTAAAAAATATCTCAGGGTGAGGTCAGTCCACTTGGATTCAGCTGCCGTGTGGATTGGGATTTGAGATTCTTACCTGCACCTGCTGGGGCTGAGATTGTTCTCCTAAAGTCAGTCCACTCTGATTATGTTGCCTCTCAGTCTCTGCCTTACCCAGAGGGGTGATTGTCTGATTCTTGGGAGTTCGAGCTGACTCTTTTATTTATGCACTATCATACATCAGAATAATCTCCATAATATAGCTCTCGGGGACAGGAGTGTCTGAGTGTCGATAGCATGTCACTGCTAATGTCAGTGTTAAATCATCTTTCATATCACCGTATCATTAACACATGTATATTCATTATGCTATACTGACTTATTTTCCTCCTATGTATAATCACACAGATTATCAGCAAACTCATCTTGATGATATTAGCAGACTGATCATTGCTAGTGACACACATGGTATTCCAGGGTCAGCTTGGGCTTCATTCACTTTCTCTGTAATTCAGCGGAGTTCCTGACTGACATCCGTAAAGAGATATTCTCTTCCCATCAATCACTGACAGAGAATGATTTTATTAAAGCTCCAAATTGATATCATTGTCTGGTGATAAAAGCCTGTGACTGATAGCTCCAAGAATCATTTGGCAATTATTCATGATCAGCTCAGAGTATTCATTTTCAAGCCTGCTAGTACAGATGCAGCAATCAAATGGTTCGAAGAGGTGTGTTCTCTTAATTAGTAACCCTAAGTATTCATTCCCTTTGTCAACAGCACATCATGCTGTAGTGTGTACCATTGATGAGATGCACTGCAACAATGCCCAAAGACTTTTTAGACAGCACGAGGCAAACTCTAAACCTCTACCATCCAGAAGTACAACAGCAGCAAATGGGAATGCTATACTTTTCAAGTTCCCTGCCAAGTCACACACCATCCTGACCCACCACCCCTTCACTGTTAATATGTCAAAATCTTGCACTCTATCCGCTAAGCACTCTGGGTATGCTGATTCCATAGTGTCTACAACAGTTCAAGAAGATTTCTAATAAATGTCAGAGTCGACAGCGACACCCGTTTCCTGTAAATGAATAAATACATTTTTAAAAATCATGTTAAGAAATGAGACTTCCTCTGTAATTAGACTTAAGGAAATACTCTCAAGTGTAATTCTAAAGTTATTTTGATCTAAACTAATGAGCAGTTTAGATTATAGACAACATGAATAAATGGACGACGTTGTGTTGGAGTAAAATTATGTTTC
The DNA here is from genome assembly GCF_037043375.1 of Chiloscyllium plagiosum. Classification (NCBI taxonomy): domain Eukaryota; kingdom Metazoa; phylum Chordata; class Chondrichthyes; order Orectolobiformes; family Hemiscylliidae; genus Chiloscyllium; species Chiloscyllium plagiosum. The sequence continues at coordinate 18,318,763 of NW_028270151.1, read as the reverse complement.
ACAGTATTAGCATTTGAAGTTCTTTTGGTTTACTATTTCAATCTTTGGCCTTAACCCATGCTTGTCCTCTGCAGCTTTTCAAAAACTGATCCTTGGGATGCAACCATTACTGGCTCAATCAGCATTTAATGACCATTCCTAATGTCCTTAAAATGTATTGGTGAGCTGCCTTCTTGCACCATTGCAGTCATGCAGGGACACCCACAGTACAGTTGGGGAGAGAGAAGAAGAAACAAAGAACAAAGAACAATACAGAATGTAACAGGCTTTTCGGCCTACCAAGACTGTGCCACAACATGCTGCCTTTCTAAACTAAAAGCCTTTTGCCATGACACAGTCTGTATCTCTCTATTCCCTGCCTATTCATATATCTGTCAAGATACCTCCACCATCTCCTCTGGCACTACATTCCAGGCACTTAACACCCTCTGTGTGAAAAACTGTACTAAGGGCAGTCACCTTGGAGAGTTTTTGCAACGAGGCCATATGGGGAGAGCTCTGCAATAGAGATGTACAGCATGGAAACACACCCTTTGCTCTAACTCGTCTATGCCGGCCAGATATTCTAACCTAATTTAATCTTATTTGCCAGCATTTGGCCCATATCTCTCCAAATCCTTCCTATTCATGTACCCATCCAGATGCCTTTTAAATGTTTTAATTGTACCAGCCTCCACCACTTCCTCTGGCAGCTCATTTCATACACACACCACCCTCTGCATGAAAAATTTGCCCCTTAGGTCCCTTTTAAATCTTTCCTCTCTCACCCTAAACTCCCGGGTACGGAAGTTTTGAACTCCCGTACCATGGGAAAAGACCTTGTCTATTTACTCTATCCATGCCCTTCATGATTTTATAAATGTCCATAAGGTCATTCTGATGCTCCAGGGAAAGCCTCTGATGTGCCAGGGAAAACAACCCCCGCCTATTCAGCCTCTCCCTTTAGCTCAAACCCTCCAACCTTGGCAACAGCCTTGTAAATCTTTTCTGAACCCTTTCAAGTTTCACAACATACTTCCGATAGGAAGGAGATCCAGGATCGCACAAAATTTTTAGAAACTGGCCTAACCAATGTCCTGTACAGCTGCAACATGACCTCTCAACTCCTTTACTCAATGGTCTGATTTATAAATGAAGCATACCGGGGTGGCATGGTGGCTCAGTGGTTAGCACTGCTGCCTCACAGCACCAGGGCAGGTTCGATTCCAGCCTCGGGCGACTATCTGTGAGGAGTTTCCACATTCTCCCTGTGTCTGCGTGGATTTCCTCTGGGTGCTCCAGTTTCTTCCCACAGTCCAAAGATGTACAGGTTAGGGTGAGTTGGCCATGCTACATTGCCCATAGTGTTAGGTGCATTAGTCAGAGGGAAATGGGTCTGGGTGGGTTACTCTTCGGAGGGTCAGTGTGGGCGAGTTGGGCCAAAGGGCCTGTTTCCAACTGTAAGGAATCTAATCTAACCAAACGCCTTCTTCACTATCCTATCTATCCGCAAATCCACTTTCAAGGAATTATAAACCTGCACTCCAAGGTCTCTTTGTTCAGCAACACTCCCTAGGACCTTACCATTAAATGTATAATGTAACTGTCTAAATGTATAAGTCCTGCTCTAAGTTGCCTTTCCAAAATTCAGCACCTCACATTCATCTAAGTTAGACTCCACCTGCAACTCCTCAGCCCATTGGCCTATCTTATCAAGGTCCCATTGCCCTCTCAGGTATCCTTCTTCACTGTCCATTACACCTCCAATTTTGCTGTCATCTGCAAACTTACTAACGATACCTCCCACATTCACAGTTAAATCATTTATATAAATGACAAAAACAATGGACCCAGCACCAATCCTTGTGGAACACCACTGGTCACAAGCCTCCAGTCTGAAAAGCAACCCCCCAGCACCACTCTGTCTTCTATCTTCAAGCCAGTTCTGCATCGAAATGGCTAGTTCTCCCTGTATTCCATGAGATCTAACCTCGCTAACCAGCCTACCATGAGGAACCTAGTTGAAAGCCTTACTGAAGTCCATATAGGTTACGTCCACTGCTCTGCTCTCATCAATCCTCTTCATTATTTCATCAAAAAACTCAATCAAGTTAGTGAGACATGATTTCCCATGCACATAGGCATGTTGATTATCTATAATCAGTTCTTGCCTTTCCAAGTGCATGTAATTCCTGTCCCTTAGGATTACCTCCAACAACATGCCCACCAGTGATGTCAGGCTCATTAATCTATAGTTCTCTGGCTTGTCCGTACCACATCTCTGAAACAGTGCCACCACATTTGCCAACCTCCAGTCTTCCAGAACCTCACCTGTGACTACCGATGATACAAATACCTCAGCAAGGGGCCCTGCAATCACTTCCCTAGCTTCCCACAGAGTTCTAGGGTACATCTGATCAGGTCCTGGGGATTTATCCAAGTTTTTGCTTCTTAAGACATCCAGCACCTCCTCCTCTGTAATTGGACATTTTCCAAGATGTCACCATCTATTTCTCTACATTCCATATCGTCTATGTCCTTCACCACAGTAAACACTGATGCAAAATAATTGGATCGTATTTCCCCTGTATTCTGTGGTTCCACACATAGGATGCCTCGCTGATCTTTGAGCGGCTCTATTCTCTCCCTAGTTACCCTTTTGTCCTTAATATATTTATGAAATCTCTTTGGAGTCTCCTTAACCCTATTTGCCAAAGCTATCTCATATCCCCTTATTGCTCTCCTCATTTCTGTCTTAAGTGTATTCCTTCTACCTTTATACTCTTCTAAGGATTCACTCGATTTCTCCTGTCCATACCTGACATATGCTTCCTTCTTTATCTTGACAAAAACCTCAATATTTCTAGTCATCCAGCATTCCCTACAACTACCAGCCTTTCCTTTCATCCTAACAGGAGCATACTGTTTCTGGTGCTACGTCGTGCTCCCACAAGGAGGTTGAACAGTTCACCCACTTTACTAACACCTTCCACCCCGATCTCAAATTTACCTGGACCGTCTCAGACTCCTCCCTCCCCTTCCGAGATCTCTCCATTTCTATCTCGAGCGACCGACTCAACACGGACATTTACTATAAACCGACCAACTCCTACAGTTACCTAGATTACACCTCCTCCCACCCTGCCCCCTGTAAAAAGGCCATCCCATATTTCCAATTCCTTTGCCTCCGCTGCATCTGCTCCCAGGAGGACTAATTCCCAGGAGGACTAATTGTGGGCGGCACGGTGGCACAGTGGTTAGCACTGCTGCCTCACAGCGCCAGAGACCCGGGTTCAATTCCCGACTCAGGCGACTGACTGTGTGGAGTTTGCACATTCTCCCCGTGGCTGCGTGGGTTTCCTCCGGGTGCTCCGGTTTCCTCCCACAGTCCAAAGATGTGCAGGGCCAGGTGAATTGGCCATACTAAATTGCCCGTAGTGTTAGGTAAGGGGTAAATGTAGGGGTATGGGTGGGTTACGCTTCGGCGGGTCGGTGTGGACTTGTTGGGCCGAAGGGCCTGTATCCACACTGTAAAGTAATCTAATCATAATCTAATCTAATCCCAATACTGAACAACCCAGATGGCCTCCTTCTTCAAAGACCACAATTTCCCCTCAGATGTGGTTGACAATGCTCTCCACCGCATCTCCTCCACTTCCCGCTCCTCCGCCCTTGAACCCTGCCCCTCCAATCGCCACCAGGACAGAACCCCACTGGTCCTCACCTACCACCCCACCAACCTCCAGATACATTGTATCATCCTTCGTCATTTCTGCCACCTCCAAACAGACCCCACCACCAAGGATATATTTCCCTCCCCTCCCCTATCAGCGTTCTGGAAAGACCACTCCCTCCACGACTCCCTCGTCAGGTCCACACCCCCCACCAACCCAACCTCCACTCCCGGCACCTTCCCCTGCAACCGCAAGAAATGCAAAACCTGCGCCCACACATTCCCCCCTCACTTCCCTCCAAGGCCCCAAGGGATCCTTCCATATCCGTCACAAATTCACCTGCACCTCCACACACATCATTTACTGCATCCGCTGCACCCGAAGTGGCCTCCTCTACATTGAGGAGACAGGCCGCCTATTTGCGGAATGTTTCAGAGAACACCTCTGGGGCACCCGCTCTAACCAACCCAACCGCCCCGTGGCTGAACACTTTAACTCCCCCTCCCACTCCGCCAAGGAGATGCAGGTCCTTGGCCTCCTCCATCGCCAGACCATGGCAACACGATGCCTGGAGGAAGAGCGCCTCATCTTCAGCCTAGGAACCCTCCAACCACAAGGGATGAATGCAGATTTCTCCAGCTTCCTCACTTCCCCTCCCCTCACCTTATCTCAGTCGCAACCCTCGGACTCAGCACCGCCTTCTTGACCTGCAATCTTCTTCCCAATCTCTCTGCCCCCACCCCCTCTCCGGTCTATCACCCTCACCTTGACCTCCTTCCATCTATCGCATTTCCAACGCCCCTCCCCCAAGTCCCTCCCCCCTACCTTTTATCTTAGCCTGCTTGGCACACCCTCCTCATTCCTGAAGAAGGGCTTATGCCCGAAATGTCGATTCTCCTGCTCCTTGGATACTGCCTGACCTGCTGCGCTTTTCCAGCAACACATTGTTCATACTGTCTCTGGACCTTTGTTATCTCATTTCTGAAGGCTTCCCATTTTCCAGCTGTCCCTTTACCTGCCAATATCTTCCCCCAATCAACTTTTTAAAGTTCTTGAGTTATACCATCAAAATTGACCTTTCTCCAATTTAGAACTTCAACTTTTAGTTCTGGTCTATCCTTTTCCATCACTATTTTAAATCTAATAGAATTATGATCACTGGCCCCAAAGTGCCCCCCCACTGACACCTCAGTCACCTGCCCTGCCTTATTTCCCAAGAGTAGGTCAAGATTTGCACCTTCTCTAGTAGATACATCCACACACTGAATCAGAAAATTGTCTTGTACACACTTAAGAAATTCCTCTCTATCTAAACCTTTAACACTATGGCAGTCTCAGTCGATGTTTGGAAAGTTAAAATCCCCTACCATAACCACCCTATTATTCTTACAGATAGCTGAGATCTCCTTGCAAGTTTGTTTCTCAATTTCCCTCTGACTATTAGGGGATCTATAATACAATCCCAATAAGGTGATCATCCTTTTCTTATTTCTCAGTTCCACCCAAATAACTTCCCTGGATGTGTTTCTGGGAATATCCTCCCTCAGCACAGGTGTAATGCTATCCCTTATCAAAAATGTCACTCCCCTCCTCTCTTGCCTCCCTTTCTATCCTTTCTGTAGCATTTGTATCCTGGAACATTAAGCTGCCAGTCTTGCCCATCCCTGAGCCATGTTTCTGTAATTGCTATGATATCCCAGTCCCATGTTCCTAACCATGCCCTGAGTTCATCTGCCTTCCCTGTTAGGCCCCTTGCATTGAAATAAATGCAGTTTAGCTTATTAGTCCTACATTGTCCCTGTCTGCCCTGACTGTTTGACTCACTTCTGTTCTCAGCTTTACCAGTCTCAGATTGATCTCTTTCCTCACTATCTCCCTGGGTCCCCCCCCCACCTTACTAGTTTAAATCCTCCCAAGCAGCTTTAGCAAATTTCCCTTCCAATTTAGGTGCAATCCGTACTTTGTGTACAGGTCACTTCTACCCCAAAAGAGAATTCCAATGATCCAAAAATGTGAATCCTTCTCCCATACACCAGTTCCTCAGCCATGCATTCATCTGCTCTATCCTCCTACTCCTACCCTCACCAGCTCGTAGCACCGGGAGTCATCCAGATATTACTACTCTTGAGGACCTCCTTTTTAAATTTCTGCCTAACTCTCTGTAATCTCCCTTCAGAATCTCAACCTTTTCCCTTCCTATGTCGTTGGTTCCAATGTGGACAATGATCTCTTGCTGGTCCCTCTCCCTTGTGAGAACATTCTACACCCTCTCTGAGACATCCTTGATCCTGGCGCCAGGGAAGCAACACACCATTCTGCTTTGTCGCTGCTGGCCACAGAAATGTTTATCTGACCTCGGACTAGAGAATCCCTGAATATAATTGATCCCTTGGAACTCAATGTACCCCTCGTTGCATTAGAGCCAGTCTCAATACCAGAAACTTGGCTGTTCGTGCTACATTCCCCTGAGAATCCATCAACCCTACATTTTCCAAAACAGTATACATGTTTGAAATGGGTATATCCACAAAAGACTCCTGCACGAGCTGCCTACCTCTCTTACCTTTCCTGGAGTTAACCCATCTATGTGACAGTAGTGAATAAAAATTCTGCGCAGGTGATCAGAAGTGTCAGACAGTGTGAGTAAAATGCCAACAACTGAATTTTAAATGAAGGGGCAAAGTGGACAGACTATGCCATGTTCTTGGTAAAAACAATGACTGCAGATGCTGGAAACCAGATTCTGGATCAGTGGTGCTGGAAGAGCACAGCAATTCAGGCAGCATCCGACGAGCAGTAAAATCGCGTTTCAGGAAAAAGCCCTTCATCAGGAATAAAGGCAGTGAGCCTGGAGCATGGAGAGATAAGCTAGAGGAGGGTGGGGGTGGGGAGAAAGTAGCATAGAGTACAATAGGTGAGTGGGGGAGGAGATGAAGGTGATAGGTCAGGGAGGAGAGGGTGGAGTGGATAGGTGGAAAAGGAGCTAGGCAGATCGGACAAGTCCAGACAGGTCAAGGGGACAGTGCGGAGCTGGAAGTTTGAAACTAGGATGAGGTGGGGAAATGAGGAAGCTGTTGAAGTCCACATTGATGCCCTGGGGTTGAAGTGTTCCGAGGCGGAAGATGAGGCGTTCTTCCTCCAGGCGTCTGGTGGTGAGGGAGCGGCGGTGAAGGAGGCCTAGGACCTCCATGTCCTCGGCAGAGTGGGAGGGGGAGTTGAAATGTTGGGCCACGGGCGGTTTGGTTGATTGGTGCGGGTGTCTCGGAGATGTTCCCTAAAGCGCTCTGCTAGGAGACGCCCAGTCTCCCCAATGTAGAGGAGACCGCATCGGGAGCAACGGATACAATAAATGATATTAGTGGATGTGCAGGTAAAACTTTGATGGATGTGGAAGGCTCTTTTAGGGCCTTGGATAGAGGTGAGGGAGGAGGTGTGGGCACAGGTTTTACAGTTCCTGCGGTGGCAGGGGAAAGTGCCAGGATGGGAGGGTGGGTCGTAGGGGGGCGTGGACCTGACCAGGTAGTCATGGAGGGAACGGTCTTTGCGGAAGGCGGAAAGGGGCGGGGAGGGAAATATATCCCTGGTGGTGGGGTCTTTTTGGAGGTGGCGGAAATGTTGACGGATGATTTGGTTTATGCGAAGGTTGGTAGGGTGGAAGGTGAGCACCAGGGGCGTTCTGTCCTTGTTACGTTGGAGGGGTGGGGTCTGAGGGTGGAGGTGCGGGATGTGGACGAGATGCGTTGGAGGGCATCTTTAACCACGTGGGAAGGGAAATTGCGGTCTCTAAAGAAGGAGGCCATCTGGTGTGTTCTGTGGTGGAACTGGTCCTCCTGGGAGCAGATACGGCGGAGGAATTGGGAATACGGGATGGCATTTTTGCAGGAGGTAGGGTTGGAAGAGGTGTAATCCAGGTAGCTGTGGGAGTCGGTGGGTTTGTAAAAAATGTCAATGTCAAGTCGGTCGTCATTAATGGAGATGGAGAGGTCCAGGAAGGGGAGGGAGATGTCAGAGATGGTCCAGGTAAATTTAAGGTCAGGGTGGAATGTGTTGGTGAAGTTGATGAATTGCTCAACCTCCTCGCGGGAGCACGAGGTGGCGCCAATGCAGTCATCAATGTAGCGGAGGAAGAGGTGGGGAGTGGTGCCGGTGTAATTACGGAAGATCAACTGTTCTACGTAGCCAACAAAGAGACAGGCATAGCTGGGGCCCATACGTGTGCCCATGGCTACCCCTTTGGTCTGGAGGAAGTGGGAGGATTCAAAGGAGAAATTGTTAAGGGTGAGGATCAGTTCGGCCAAACGAATGAGAGTGTCGGTGGAAGGGTACTGTTGGGGACATCTGGAGAGGAAAAAACGGAGGGCTTGGAGGCCCTGGTCATGGCGGATGGAGGTGTAGAGGGATTGGATATCCATGGTGAAGATGAGGCGTTGGGGGCCGGGGCAACGGAAGTCTTGGAGGAGGTGGAGGGCGTGGGTGGTGTCTCGAACGCATGTGGGGAGTTCCTGGACTAGGGGGGATAGGACAGTGTCGAGGTAGGTAGAGATGAGTTCAGTGGGGCAGGAGCATGCTGAGACAATGGGTCGGCCAGGGTGGTCAGGCTTGTGGATCTTGGGAAGGAGGTAGAACTGGGCAGTGCGGGGTTCCCGGACTATGAGGTTGGAAGCTGTGGGTGGGAGATCTCCTGAGCCATGTTCTTCACAACTTTCAACATGTCATTGATGACAATGAGCATCCCTAACCCTCCTCTACTCACCTACAAACGACCGGCAATCCTTAAACAGACCATTGTTACAGCAAACTGCCCAGCCTTCAGGACAACATCGACCACAACACCGTACAACCCTGGCACAGCAACCACAGCAAGATGTGTCAGATCATTGACACGGATACTACCATCACATGTGGGAACACTACCCACATACATGGCAGATGTGACTCAGCAAATGCCGTCTATCTCATATGCTGCAGGCAACGATGTCGCGTAACATGGTGCATTAATGAGACCGAGCAGACACTATGACAATAGATGAATGGACATTGCGCAACAATCACCAGACAAGAATGTTCCATCCAGTCAGGATTTGAAGACGTCAGTGTTGGACTGGGGTGTACAAAGTTAAAAATCACACAACACCAGGTTATAGTCCAACAGGTTTAATTGGATGCACTAGCCTTCGGATGGTTGTTCGCAGCAAACTGCCTGGCTTTCAGGACAATACCATACAACCTTGTCACGGTAGATGCTGAAAGACATGTCAGAGTGTTGACACGGATACTACCATTACCCATGGGGACACCTCCCCCCATGAACATGGCAGGTACTCATGTGACTCAGCCAACATTGTCTATCTCATACGCTGCAGGCATGGATGCCCTGAGGCATGATACATTGGCGAGACCAAACAGAGACTACGGCACCGGATGAATGGACACTGCACAACAATCAACAGACAAGAATGTTCCCTCCCAGTCGGAGAACACTTCAGCAGTCCAGGACATTCGATCTTGGGCCTTCAGGTGACCATCCTCCAAGAGGAACCTCGGGACAGACAACAACGAAAAGTGGCCGAGCAGAGGCTAACAGCCAAGTTTGGTACCCATGGGGATGGCCTCAACTGGGACCTTGGGTTCATGACCCATTGCACTACACACACACACACACACACACAACTGTTGTGAGTAATGCATATCAATGATTTGAAAGAGAATGTATGTGGCCTGATTAGTAAATTTGCGGACGTCACAAAGATTGGGAGAGCTACGGATAGTGAGGAGTATTGCAGAGGTTAAAGCAAGATAGAGATAGATTAGAGACTTGGGCAGAGAAATGGCAGGTAGAATTTAATCTGGACAAATGCAAAGTGATGCATTTTGGAAGATTTAATACCGGAGGGAAGTCTACAGGAAATGACAGAACCATTTGAGGCATCACAAACCAGTCAGTCTTACATTTGTGGTCAGCAAAGTATTGGAAAGAATTCTGAGGGATGGGATTTATGACTATATGGCAAAGCATAGTGTGATTAAAGGCAGTCAGCTTGGCTTTGTGAGGGGCAGGTCACGCCTCACAAATCTTATTGAGTTCTTTGAGGAGGTGTCAAGACAAGTCGACAATGGTCGAGCAGTAGAGGTGGTGCATATATGGACTTCAGCAAGGTATTTGAAAGGGCTCCCTGTGGTAGGCTCATTCATAAAGTCAGGAAGAATGGGATACAGGGAGATTTAGCTATCTGGATTCAAAATTGGCTGGCTGACAGAAGGCAGAGAGTGGTTGTGGATGGAAAGAATTCTGCCTGGAGGTCAGTGTTGAGTGGGGTCCCACAGGGCTCTGTTCTTGGGCCTCTGCTCTTTGTAGTTTTTATAAATGACTTGGATGAGGAGGTTGAGGGGTGGATTAGTAAATTTGCAGTTGACACAAAGGTTGGAGGTGTTGTCGATAGTATAGAGGGCCACTGCAGACTGCAGCGTGACATAGACAGGATGCGGAGCTGGCTGAGAAATGGCAGATGGAGTTCATCCTGGATAAATGCAAAGTGATGCATTTTGGAATGTTGAACTCAAATGCTGAATATAGGAATAAAGACAGGATTATTGGCAGTGTGGAAGAATAGAGAGATCTGGGTGTGCAAGTACATAGATCCGTCAAAGTTGCCACCCAAGTGGATAGGGTTGTTAAGAAAGCATATGGTGTTTTGGCTTTCATTAACAGGGGTATCGGGTTTAAGAGCTGCGAGGTTTTGCTGCAGTTCTACAAGTCCCTGGTGAGACCACACTTGGAATATTGTGTCCAGTTCTGGTCGCCCTACTATAGGAAAGATACAGAGGCTTTGGAGAGGGTGCAAAAAAGGTTTACCAGGATGCTGCTTGGACTGGAGGGCTTGCCTTATGAAGAAAGGTTGAATAAGCTCGGACTTTTCTGTCTGGAGAGAAGGAGGAAGAGAGGAGGCCTGATCGAGGTATACAAGATATTGAGTGGAATAGACAGAGTCAATAGCCAGAGATTTTTCCCCAGGGCAGGATTGACTGGTACAAGAAGTCATAGTTTGAAGATATTAGGAGGAAGGTGTAAAGGAGACATCAGAGGTAGGTTCTTTATGCAGAGAGTTGTGAATGCATGGAATGCGTTGCCAGCTGTGGTGGTGGAAGCAGAGTCATTGGGGATGTTTAAGCAACTGCTGGACATGCACATGAATAGCAGTGAGTTGAGGGGTGCTTAGGTTAAGTTATTATATTTTACATTAGGATTACATCTCGGCAGAACATTGTGGGCCAAAGGGCCTGTTCTGTGCCGTACTTTTCTGTGTTCTATCTATGTTCTATCAACAAAGAATGGCAATATAGGTCCCAGTCAGAGTTGTGTATGACTTAAAATGGAACGTACAGACGGTAGTGATACATGCATCTGCTGCCTTTTTATTTCTAGGATATAGCAGTTGTGGGAGTGCAAGGTGCTGTCAAAAGAGGAGAAAGTGAGGACTGCAGATGCTGGAGATCAGAGCTGAAAATGTGTTGCTGGAAAAGCGCAGCAGGTCAGGCAGCATCCAAGGAGCAGGAGAATCGACGTTTCGGGCATGAGCCCTTCTTCAGGTTTCCTGAAGAAACATCGATTCTCCTGCTCCTTGGATGCTGCCTGACCTGCTGCGCTTTTCCAGCAATACATTTTCAGCTGCTGTCAAAAGAGCCTTGGTGACTTTTTCTTATTCAATCACAGGATGAGGGTGTTACTGTCTGGGTCAACATTTTTTGCCATTCCTAATTGCCTAGAGGGCAGTTAAGAGTCAACCAGGAGTTGATTAGATTTTCTGCAGTGTGGAAACAGGCCCTTCGGCTCAACAAGTCCACACCGACCCTCCGAAGAGTGACCCATCCAGACTCTTTTCCCTCTGACTAATGCACCTAACACTATGGATAATTTAACATGGCCAATTCACCTGACCTGCAAGTATTTGGACTGTGGGAGGAAACCGGAGCACTTGGAGGAAACCCATGCAGACATGGGGAGAATCTGCAAACTCCACACAGACAGTCACCAAAGGTTGGAATTGAACCTGGTACCCTGGTGCTGTGAGGCAGCAGTGCTAACCACTGAGCCACCGTGCACAAATGGCAGTTTCCTTCCCTGAAGGATATTGGTCAACCAGATGGATTTTTCCAACAAACAGCATCATTTTGCAGTCATCGTCAGAACCTTAATTCATTTTTTTTTAAATTACTGAATTCAAACACTACCATCATGCCATGACGAGATCTGAACCCGTGTCACCAGAACATTACCTGGTAAGAGCAGTTAAATTACTCAGCAACACTCAAATCAGAACCAATCAAAATCAACATACTATTAAATGGTCACCCGATTCTAATGAAGGTTGATACTGATGCAAATGTTTCGGTGATTGTAGAACCAGTCCTTAACAAACTTCACTCTGGAATCCAACCCTTAAGTTTGCACAAGATCTCGGCTTGATTAAGAACATATACAGAGAAGCTTTACAGATTAAGAGTAGAACTTTGGTTCTGGTCAGCTATGAGAATCAGGTACCAGTGATTATAGTAAAAGGTGCAGGCACAAGCTTGTTGGGATGAAATTGGTTGAGAAAGATTTACCTAAATCAACTCAACGCGTTTAGATTAGAAAATGGCTGCCTGAGTGAACACCCGGAGGCTTCTCAGCAATGTTTAAGGTCTATCACAGGACCCAAGGCCACCTTGCATGTTGTGGAGGTGCCAGTGTTGGACTGGGTGTTGCATGCAAGGTTTGTGAAGGTTTGTAGCTCAGGTTGAGGTTTAGGGTGTAGGTTTGCTCGCTGAGCTGTAGGTTTGATATCCAGACGTTTCATTACCTGGCTAGGTAACATCATCAGTGGCGACCTCCAAGTGAAGCGAAACTGTTGTCTCCTACTTTCTATTTATATCTTTCTCCTGGATGGGGTTCCTGGGGTTTGTGGTGATGTGGGTGTTGCAAAGCGAGTTTTGACTACATTGGACAAACTAGCCACCAGGATACGTGAACACCAACTAGCCACAAAATGACATGATCCTCTATCACTAGTATCCTTACATATGGATAAGGAAGGACACCACTTCGACTGGGACAACACATCCATCTTAGGACAAGCCAAACAGAGACATGCATGAGAATTCCTAGCAGCATGGCATTCCAACCAGAACTCTATCAACAAACACATCGAGTTAGACCCCATGTACCACCCCCTGAGAAAAGGAATAGGAAATGACATCACCACAGGAAATGACATCACCAATCCAAAGAAACCCAAACATATAAATAGAAATCAGGAATCATGTACAGTGCTTCGCCTGGAAGCCCACTGAAGATGTTACCTAGTAGGGTGACGAAACGTCTGGAAATTAACCTTCCAGCTCAGTGAGCAAACTTACATCCTGTATGTTGCATGTTGACCAAGAAGCAATTCTTACAATTCTACAAGGCCCACCCAGTGCCATTTGCCTTCTGGGCAAAAGTAGAGGCAGAACTCCGAAGGCTGGAGAGTGAAGGAATCATCAAAGTGGTACAGTTTGCAGAATGGGCACTCCGATAATACCAATTGTGAAGCCCAATGGGTCAGTTCACCTTTGTGGGGATTTTAAACAAATGGTAAATGACTTTTCACAGATGGATAAATATCTAATCCCTCACAGGCAACTGCAGTGATAGCTCCAGCAGAGTTGCCAAAGGGGAGAGGACTCTGCACCAGGCTGAATCTGATCTTCCCCAAGCTGGAGGGGAGGGAAGAAAGTAATTAATCAAAAAGAAATTCAGTGCTGGACGCAAGGCTCCATTAAGTGAAAGAGATAGTTTACTTCAGGGGATGAAGCTTGGCATAGGATCCATGGGAATGGCCCTGCATGGGTAAGAGGCATGGTTGACACAAGGTCAGGTCCCATGGCATATAAAGCTCAGAAGACTGTGACATTCCTAAACAAGTGCGTGGACCGTATGAAAGCTGCAAACTTGCAAATGGTGCCAAAGTACAATGAGCCTGGCTCTTTGACAGCCTTTCCGACTGTTCTGGAACTCGTGGGTTCACCCTCTCCCTCGAGAGTTGAAGATACCTCAGAATCTGAGATAGACAAGGCAGATGTCGCTGCCTGAAGAGGGGAATTAATTTCTTCCGAGACACTCCGGGCACAAGAGGCGAGGTACTGCGCCTTATACGCTGTCCATATCAGAGGCAGAGTTGGAAGAACCTGACCTGGTGCTAAAACACCCCAGGAGGAGCTACAAAAAAAAAGAACCAGCCTATGTCCTCGGTCTCAGAGGGGGAGAGATGTAGTGATTATAATGAGGTCAGCCAGGTGGACCTCATAGAATATAAGTTCTCTGATTGGGGCTGGCAATCTGGTCCAATTAGAGAGACCTGGCTGACAGATACAAACAGGAGTGTCCCCTTTTTGATTTTCTTAAAAACCTCCTCCTCTGCTTTTGGTTGCACTTCAGTCCCACGCTCCTGATCTTTGGGCACCCGGTACGGAGGAGGGAGGGCAGGTCTGAAGACCTCCTTGTGGATCTGCTCCTGGGCCTGGCCAAACTGGCCATTAACAGGTCCAGGCAGCGGGCCGTGGAGGGGGTCATTAGGGCTGACTGCCTGCCCCTCTTCCGCGGTTACGTTAGAGCCCGGGTGTCCTTGGAGAAGGAGCACGCGGTGTCAACCAACACCCTGGAGCTGTTCAGGGAGAGGTGGGCACCGCAGGGAGTGGAGTGCATCATTTCTCCCTCCAACTCTATTTTGATTTAGTCCCTACCCTCCCCCTCACTGTTTTGATCACACAGCACTGCCCTTTGATGTGAAGGGCAGTGTTTGTCACTGACCACCCGGGTGTTTTCCTATCTTCCTGGTGGTGGAATTTGAATAAAGATTCGTGAACTTTGTGTCTTTCACTGTGTCTCACACCTGCACACACACACACACCATGGGTGCTGGGGAAAAAATAAGCACTACTGCACTTAGGTGGTAGTGTGGGGGTTAGATTAGAGAAAAAAAAAACAGGAGTGTCAGAGGAAGTTGGATCAGTGTCAAAGACTTAAAACAGGGGTGACTTGGTGATGGGATACCGGCCTCTGTGGAGTTATTTCAGTCACCAGTTATCTTACTCCAGTGGGACTGTATTGACTTTCGCCTTTTGCTACTTACATACAATAGAAGACTTTTGGATTTCCCTTTGTGTTAGCTTCCATTCTTCTCACCTAATCCCTTTACACTTCTCTTAATTGTGTCTCATCTGTGCTTTGAACCTCTTATATTCACTTGGTTCTTAACTGTATTTTTCACCTGAAACCTATCATAAGTCCGCTTTTCTTTATCGTAATTCGTATCTCATTTTATCCAGGAGCTCTGGATTTGTGCGCCCAACCTTTGTCTTTTGAATGTTCTACCTCTGGTTCAGCTCTAGCTGGTTAATCCCTAAAATCCTCTCCTGGAACCTTCCTGTCTCTGTACATCTCCTGCTAATAGGTGCTCCTTAAAAATCTATCTCTTTCAACCAGTTTTTGACCACCTCGTCACATCTCTTTAAATGTTGTGTTGCCAAACGTTGTTTGCTAAAGTTCCTGTGAAGAGCCTCGGACCTTTTTATTGTTTGTGATATTCAAATTCCGGGTGGAAATAATTTAACAAATGCAATTAATCGATATGTATTTCTGTTGCCCAACTGCACATTAACCTTGAAAGGCATCATTATGCTGCAAACGTCTAATTCTAAGAAAATAATGTTTGTCTTCAAATCCCTTCCTGCCTTTGCTCCTCCCTATCTCTGCAAGCTCGTCCTGTCCTACAACCATCCAAACGTATCACGGTTTGCCAAGACAGGCCTTTGTCATATCCCCGATTTGATTTGTTCCATTACTGGTCGTGCCTTCAGCTGAATCAGCACCATATCCTGGAATTCTCTCCCTGCCTGGCTCCCCCTTTTGCAATCTGCCTTCAAACCTATGTCTTTTGGACATCTGTTTCGATTGTTGTACTATCTGTTAAAGTTTGTTTGATAATTGTTTGGTGAAGGGGCTTGAGAGATTTTATAACATTAGTGGTGCCATATAAATGCAATTTGCTGTTGTTGTTTAACCTTTATTCTAGGGTGATAGTCCCCATATAAACAACTAAACAGGAAGTGGTGCAGGTCAGTGTAGCTGTTGGGCTAAGACACAGTTCAATACAAACTGGCAACAGCTATAATTAGAGAAGTCAGTATTGAATGTGATCTTCAAATGTAACAGTGAAACAGGAAGAGAAATAAAGATTCACTGTACAGTTATGTGTGTGTGTGTGTGTGTGTTTATATTCTCAGGACTCTCGAAAGCTCTCAACAATTAATGAAGTATTTTGACAATATACAATGTATACATTCACACCATAGAAAACACATTGTACACAGCAAGATCTCACAAACAACGATGTGCTATGACCAGATAATCTGTGTATCTTTTTAAAGTTAATTTTGGTCAAGACACTAGGGAAATCGAGCCTTCGCCTCTTCAAAACAGTGGCGTTGGATATTTCTCATCCATTTGAGAGGGCAAGTGGGATGTCAGTTTAATGTAACTCCATTCACTCACTCGGGAAATCCTGAGGTATTGCACAGCTGGTTTTGATGTCTACTCACTCTTTTGTCAGCAAATGTGGCAGCCATTTGCAAGGCCGAGAAACACCAATGGGATGGATGACTGTTTGTTTTTGTTCTGTTCTGGCAGTGGTGTTGAAGGAAGAACCTTTGAAAACTCCCATGACAATTCCTTACCTTCCATTGAATATGGCACTTGGGGATCACTTATGGGTGCCAATTCTTGGTTCAAACAACACTTCCTTATTGTGTCACAATGATGGTCTCTGAAGTTCTGAAGGTGTTTGAATAACATTAAATGTAAGTTTTCCCTCTTCATCCATCTTGACCACATGTACCTACTTTGAGATGGTTGTCTACACCATCCTCCTCCAATGCATCTCAACAGTCATTCCAGCTGGGTAGGACTGGTCTCACATTTCTTCTCCCTGTAACTGGAACCACGGAATCACTTGGCAATGGTTTCTCTTCCGACTCCCATAGCTACCCCTGACATCCCCCGAGGACCCCATCACATTTCTCAACAATGTGCTGCCTCTTGGCAACATTTTTATCTGAAACCATGGCGATAATTTCCACATGCATTCTGACAACTCCCCACCACTCCCACTGTAACCAAAATATCAGACTGTTTGTCCATCATCCAGGGCTGGATAGGCAAAAGTCTCCTCCAAGCGAATATTGTGAATGCTGTAGCGATTCTCTTCAGTCTGTGCTCCAAGCCACTATTTGCAAGCTACTGATTCCATCCATCTCCATGGCCATCCTCTGACATTAAGACATCAGTTCACAAACCTAGTGCGTAAAGTAATTTCATAATGAGCTTCTAACCACATCACCACCATCACTATGACCATCTAGAGCTTATACTCAAAACATTGACTCTCCTGCCCCTCGGATGCTGCCTGACCGGCTGTGCTTTTCCAGCATCACACTTTTCAATTCTGATTTCCAGCATCTGCAGTCCTCACTTTCTCCCAGTTGATTGTTACCTTATTGTGAAGCCCCTTCCAAGGATGCCCACCTTGAAGAAGTTCCCCTCCTCCCTCGACAAGGATCTCAGTGAGTCTCTCTCACTGCACCTGACACCGCCCCCCGCACCCCCCCCCCCCCCCCCACCATGTTGTCTCCTCTGCCCTGAAGCTCTTCAGCCATTACCTGAAGCAGAATCGCTACCACAGCCACATCTCCTTCCTCAGTGCAATTCCTGATAAAGAGTTTATGTTCCAAACGTCGATTTTCCTGCTCCTCGGATGCTGCCTGACTGGCTGTGCTTTTCCAGCACCACACTTTTCAATAATTATCTCCACCTCAACGTGGACTTTGCCTCAGCCTCTTTCCATACATTTGTCACCTCTAGTTTTGACTATTCCAATGGAATCCAACTGGTCTCCCACATTTCATTCTCCCTACTCCTGAGGTTATCCCATTGTTCGTGTCTAAATCACAAGTAGTTCTATGTATCGACATTAACTTCTTCTCAAGAAAGATCGTATGAACTTGTGAAGAAAAGGCCAGGAAAATTCCTGGAGCATTGGAGACTGAGGGGTGACCTTATAGATGTTTATAAAATCATGAGGGGCACGGATAGGGTCTTTTCCCTGGGGTGGGGGGGGGGGGGGGGGGGGGGGGGGGGTTCCAGAACTAGAGGGCATAGGTTTAGGGTGAGAAGGGAAAAATTTAAAAGGGTCCTAAGGGGCAACCTTTTCACACAGAGGGTGGTGCATGTGTGGAATAAGCTGCCACAAGAAGTGGTGGAGGCTGGTATAATTATAACATTTAAAAGGCATCTGGATGGGTGTATGAATAGGAAGGGTTTAGTGGGATATTGGCCAAGTGCTGGCAAATGAGACTAGATTAGGTTAGGATATCTGGTTGGCATGGATGAGTTGGACTGAAGGGTCTGTTTCCGTGGTGTATAATTTTCTGACTCTATGGCTCTAAGGCTCTCCCATTCAATAAGATCATGGCTAATCTGGTTGTAACCTACCCCCGTAATGCTTTGTCTTTGTTTCACATGAATCCATCCACCTCTGTCTTAAAACAATGTAAGGACCCTGCTTCTGCACCTTTCTGGAAGTCTCCACCCTCTGAGAAAAGAAATCACCTCATCCCCTATTTGAAAACCCCTTAGTTTTTGATCCTACCTTAAGAGATACCATGCTGTCTACATCCACATTGTCAAGACCACTCAGGATCTTATGAATTTCTATCAAGTCACCTCTTATTCCTTTAAAGTTCAACAAATACAAGCCTAGCCTGTCCAACTTTCCCTCATTAAGCCAACCCGCCCAATCCAGGTTGTAATCTGGTAAACCTCTCTGAACTGCTTCCAGCACATTTAAATCCTTCCTTAAATAAGGTAACCTGTACTATTTGCAAAGAAAAAGAGAACAAAGAACAATACAGTGCAAGAACAGGCCCTTCGATCTTGCAAGCCTGCGCCAATATGCACTACTCCAGATGTGGTCTCAACACTGCCCTATAAAGTCCAACGTTTGCATTTAATTCCCTTCATGACAAATGATAACATTCTATTATCTTTCCTAATTATTTGCTGTATCTGCATACCAACGTTTTGAGATTCATTCACTAGAATAGCCAGATCCCTCTACATCTCAGAGCTCTGCAATCTCTCACCATTGTGGTTCGATTCTTATTTTCCCTACCAAAATGGGCAAACTCATTCATCTAAAATTACACTCCATTCACCAGATCTTTGTCCATTTATTTAACCTACCTTTTTTTTTTACAGCTTCCTTGTGACGTCTTCATAACATATTTCCCTACCTACCTTTGCATCGATACCAAATTCAGCAATGATATTTCCATCCATTCATTTACATAAATTGCAAAGACTTGACACCCTGGCACTGATCCCTGTGACATACCACTCATTCCATCTTGCCAGCCTGAGAAAGATCCATTTCTTCCTGCTCTGCTTCCTGTCAGCCAGCCAACCTGCTATCCATGCCAATATGTTACCTCGTGCAACATGAGCTCTTATTTTCTGCAAAAACCTTTAATGTGGCATTTTATTAAACGACTTCCAGAATGTCAATTTTAAAATTCTCTTCCTCAATTTCAAATCTCTCAATGACCTTGCCTTTCCAATCTTTATAATGTCCTCAACCCCACAATGATCTGCTATCCTCAACTTCTGGCCTCTTGCTATATCAAAACAGGACCTTCAGCCCAACAAGTCCACACCGACCCTCTGAAGAGTGACCCACACAGACCCAATCCCCCTAACACTATGGGTGATTTAGCATGGCCAATTCATTGGACTGTGGGAGGAAACCGGAGCACCCAGATGAAACCCGCACAGACATGGGGAGAATGTGCAAACTCCACATAGACAGTTGCCCAAGATAGGAATTGATCCCGATTCTCTGGTGCTGTGAGGCAGCAGTGCAAAGCATTGAGCCACTGTGGCACTCTGCCATGCCTTCAGTGACCTAGGCCTCAAGTAGACTTCCCTCTACAACATCCGACCTCACTTTTCCCCTTTTAAGACATTCGTGTTATTACCTATCTTTCCATTTAGTGTTTTGGTCATCAGGTGGAATGTCTGAGGTGTTTCATTGTTATATTTTGTTTTATAACATACCTATGAAGGGCCTTGTAACCTTTGGCAATAATAAAATGCGACATAAATATAATTATTGTTGTTAGAGATAGAGGTTCATCAGTAAGACCATAAGATATAGGAGTAGAATTAGACCATTTGGCAGATAAGCAGCAGCTCCGCCATTGAAAGTTGGCTGATAACGTCTCTCAACCCTATTCTCCTGCCTTCCCTCTATAACCTTTAATCCCGTAACCAATCAAGAACCTAGCTATTTCTGCCTTAAAGACACTCAGTGACTTGGCCTCCACAAGACGCATGTGGAACTTGCCACCACTTGCAGCAGTTAAGGCAATAGCAAAGATGCATTTAAGCCTAATCTAGCTAAGTACAGAGGGACAAAGGATTTGAACATTGTCTGAGAGGGTTAGATGAATTAGGGTAAGATATGGGATTCATTTGAGGACTAACACTGGCAGTGATCAGATGGGCTGAATGGCTTGTGTCTGTGCTGTAGACTTAATATAATTTTCTCAGCAATAAACTGAAACTTCATTGAGATTGTGTCAAATCCCCGAGATGGGCTGGAGCATCAAGAATGCGGCCAGATCAGCAGATCTGAAACTTTGACAAATGCTTAGCTGTATGTGACAGGTGAGTGTCAAGTCAGCAGGCTTCATGTCTGAGCTTAAATAAAACTCACAGTGTGCTGGAATGTTCACCAGCAATGGCTTCAGAAATTGAGACATCTGATTCTCAGAATGGAAACCAGCAGCTTCTGTTTTGGCCAAATCCAGCTCTGTGGAAATATATTCATCCAGGTGCTTGTGATCTCTCAACAAGCAGTTTCAGGAAGTTGTGGTGATGTACAGGAGCACTGCAATGTGGTGTACAGGGAAGGAAGGAGATTAGCGAGATATAATTTGACACCTGCAACATAAAACTCAAAATTACGTACACAAGATCAAAACAAGTCTGAAAGGAGATCTTAACAGTGCAGGAAAGGGAATTACACAGAAATCTAAGTGCAATTTGTTCAGTTTAAACATGAATTCAGGGATAATAGCATATTTCATATTACAGTCGACAAAATTCAAACTGCTGTGACAACATTTGCCTCTCCACACATTGTACTCCAGAGCTTTGGACAGGGCTGGTCAATGCTCCAACATTCTCTCCATCTCATGGCTGACTAAGAATCTCTCCCACCCTAACTTGAGTATGCAAGGATTTGCATACTCAAACTTGTTTGGTCGCATTAGGAAGGCACATCCTTTGGCATTCTCAAATGGAGCGTTTTAGCGAGGTAAGGAACTGTAATTTTGTCTCAAGTTTTTGGAGTGGTACACAAATGGACAGCCTTCTGATTTAGAAGGGGAGGCTGCTGCAGATTGAGCTGCAGTTTCAGGTGGGATGCGGACCCACAAATAAAAGCCAGAGCTTGATATCAGAAATCCCACTCTCAACACAGAGAGTGATGGGCATTTGGAATAGCAGTGTGCCTGAGGCAGAAATCTGACGGCGCATTGCACAGACTAAAGCATAATTTTGGAAGTGAATGCAAACTAACTGAATGTTCTTTCACAATCAAATGTTGTAGTCAGTGAACAATTTGACCACATCACAACAGTCTAGACTTTACCTCATCCAATGTTCCTGAATGGCCATGTATCAGGAGGAGCAGTGGTGAGTCAGCAGTGATCTGGAGAGGGTGGCTAATTCTTATCGATAATAGGCCAGCCACATACCTACCAGAGTGACAAGACAACACAAAAAGTAAGGAGAAAGCATTCAGCTCATCAAGTCTGGCCTGCCTTTCAATATGACCTTGGCTGATCTTAGGTTTTTGCTTCACTTTCTCACTTGCTCCCCATACCCCTTGGAATTTATGGAACATTTATGGAATATATGGAATTTATATATTCCAGCCCTAATTAAATTCAGCAAAGGAGGATCTACAACTCCTGGTGTAGGGAATTGCATGAACTCATAACACTTGGTGAAAAATCATTTCATACAATCATAGAATCCCAACATGAGTGGAAGCAGGCTATTCAGCCCATTGAGTCATGCTGACCCTCCGAAGCATATCCTAAACCGACCCACTGCCCAACCCCACCCTATTCTTGTAACCCTGCATTTCCTATGGCTAACCCACCCTAACCTATACATTCCTGGGGACAATAGGCAATTTAGCATGGCCATTCCACCTAACCTGTACGTTTTTGGACTGTTGGATAGTTTCCTCCTCATCACTTCAGCCTTAGCTCCCTCCAAAATCCCTGCACTCTCCTCATCTTGACCTCCTGTACACTGTGTTTTTGACTCCATGACCAGTGGAAACAATCATTGAGCATATATCTGACTAATATCCTTTTTGGGAAGGAAACCTGCCATCCAAACCTGGTCTAATCTACGTGTGACTCCAGGCCCAGTCATTTCAGCTGGTGTGGGAATTGAAGCAATACCGTAGCCTCAGTCTGCATTGTAACTCAGCTGTCCAGCCAACTGAGCTAAACCGCATACTTCCAAAAGTCACCTGGAGATGGTTAATTAGTGTTGGCCGAATCAGCAACACACACATCCAATGAACAAATTGGAAATTCCAAATTCAGAATTTTGTCAACCTCAATGAGATCACTTCTCATTCTTCTGTTCTCTACAGAATACGAACCAATTTCTGAGCCTCTCACAAAGGTAACCCCTGCCACACCCCCTCCCCCTCCCCCAAACTCAGGAACCAATTCAGTGAACATTTGTTGTTTAGGGTATAGGTTTGCTCACTGAGGATAGGTGACTTTAGGATAGGTTTGATATCCAGACGTTTCATTATCTGGCTAGGTAACATCATCAGTGGCGACCTCCAAATGAAGCGAAGCTGTTGTCTCCTGTTTTCTATTTATATATTTGTCCTGGATGAGGTTCCTGGGGTTTGTGGTGATGTCATTACCTGTTCATTTTCTGAGGGGTTGATAGATAGTATCTAGATCTATGTGTTTGCTTATGGCGTTGTGATTGGAGTGCCAGGCCTCTAGGAATTCTCTGGCATGTCTTTGCTGAGCCTGTCCCAGGATAGATGTGTTGTCCCAGTCGAAATGGTGGGTTGTTTTTCATTGTACTGTCTTCCAAAGCAAGTATGCTTCAGAATGATTCCGTGACTTTAGGATATGAAAGTGAACAGTCAGAGAGTTCGACTGGTCATCACCACCTCCAGATTTTGGAATCCTCCTTTCATCTCTGCAGAATTACAAATTAGCAGTGGAAAAAACTATATTTTTCAAATATTTTTGAGTTTTCACACTGTACATCTTATTCGGGCATGTTCTCCTTTCAAGCCTGAATCAAGGGACAAACAAAAAATTATTTCTGTCACTCGTCCTGCTCTCTTGTTAAGCAAAAGACGTGGAGCATATTAAATGCTGTGAGGGACATGTTACGATACACAGTCCTACAAATTAACCAAGCCACAAAATACACGATGTAGGATTTAACACTATAATCTAATGGGTGTTTCAAGAGCCTGGGACATGGGCAGCTGAAAGCACAGCCACCAATGATAGAGAAAATGAAATCGGAGATGTACAGGAGGTCAGGATGAGGAGAGTGCAGGGCTTTTGGAGGGAGCTAAGGCTGAAGTGATTTACAGAGGTGGGGTAGGGAGGGGTGAGTCAAAGGAAGGTTAGAAGAAATCATTTTTGTTTGCACAAAGTTAAAAATCACACAACACTGGGTTATAGTCCAACAGGTTTAATTGGAAGCACTAGCTTTCAGAGTGCTGCTCTTTCATCAGCTGATTGTGGAGTACAGATCATTTTTGGGTGTGCAATTTTAAAATCAATGCATGGCTAGGCCACCAGCTAATAGACATCAGTGGGCAGAGTGATGGAGTGGGCAGAGGTAGGTACTGCAGCTGCTGGAGATTAGAGTGAAGATTAGAGTGGTGCTGGAAAAGCACAGCAGGTCAGGCAGCATCTGAGGAGCAGGAAAATCGAAAGCTTCGGGCAAAAGCCCTTAATCAGGAATGAGTGATGGAATGGTTTAATACAGTTAGGATAAAAATTGCCAGGATTGTGGGGAAAATCCCACTCTTCTTCAATATTGTCTTTCATGATCTATTACAGTACAGAAGGAAGATGGAATCTTGTTTAATCTCTCACCTGATAGAAGGCACTCCTGCCAATCCAAGACTCCCCCAGTACTGTCTTAGTCTTTTTTTCACTAACTAAGGCAGCTTGGAAAGAACTAGCTGAGAGCAGGTGAAGGGTGCTTTTGTTTCAAGAGCTGCTTGATGAGAGAGAATGTCAGCTGATCTCTGCCAAAGCCTGTTTTTCATCAAGTACATTGACAGGACATTCAGTGTTAACTTGAACAGCTGAATTTGGGGTCAAGGAGCATGCAGTTTAATATTCTGTTTGAGAGCATTACCTTTCTCCTATGCATTGCTTCATGACAATATGGCATCACTCCAAAGAGAGCACTCACTGATCCTTCTGGGTTGGCCAGAAAACGCAGTGGCCAGCTATGACTGGGTGTGCTCCTGGAGGTTTCACAGCTGCGTGTACCACGTACAAGATGAAATTCAGAAATTCACTGAAGTTCCTCAGTGAACACTTTCCAAGCCCACAACTTCTACCATCTAGAAAGACAAGGGCAGCAAGTACATGAAACAGACCCTTTGATCCAACTCATCCATACCGACCAGATGTCCAAGATTAATCTGGTCCCATTTGCCAGCAATTAGTCCATATTCTCTCATATTCTTCTAAACCCTTCCTATTCATGTACCACCTCCTGCAAGACCCCCTCCAAAGGTTATAAGAGTTAGAAGAGTTAGGTTATAAGAAATAGGATTTATAATCATCTGGAAAGGAATAATTTGATTAGGGACAGTCAAAATGGTTTTGTGAATGGTAGGTCGTGCCTCACTAACCTTATTGAGTTCTTTGAGAAGGTGAAAAAACAGGTGGATGAAGGTAAAGCAGTTGATTTGGTGTATAGGGACTTCAATAAGGCATTTAATAAGGTTCCACATGGAAGGCTATTGCACAAAATATGGAGTTTCGGATTGAAGGGGATTTAGCAGTTTGGATCAGAAACTGGCTATCTGAAAGTAGACACAGAGTGGTGGTTGATGGGAAATATTCATCCTGGAGCTCAGTTACCAGTGGTGTGCCGCAAGGATCTGTTTTGAGGCCACAGTTGTTGGTCATTTTTATAAATGATCTGGATGTGGGTGCAGAAGGATGGGTTAATAAATTTGGGGATGGCACTAAGGGAGGCAGAGTTTGGTTAGTGCCGAAGGATGTTGTGGATTACAGAAGGACATAGATAAGATGCGGAGCTGGGCTGAGAAGTGGCAAATGGAATTTAATGTGGAAAAGTGTGAGGTAGTTCAGTTCATAAGAAGTAACAGGAATGCAGAGTAACAGACTAATGGTAACATTCTTGGCAGTATAGATGAACAGAGAGAGCTTGGTGTCCCGGTACATAAATCCTGAAAATTGCCACCCAGGTTGATAGTAAGAGAAAGTGAGGACTGCAAATGCTGGAGATCAGAGCTGAGAAATGTGTCGCTGGAAAAGCGCAGCAATAAGCCCTTCTTCAGGAATGAGGAAGGTGTGCCAAGCATGCTAAGATAAAAGCTAGCGAGGAGGGACTTGGGGGAGGGGCATTGGGAATGTGATAGGTGGAAGGAGGTTAAGGTGAGGATGATAGGCCGGAGAGGGGGTGGGGGCGGAGAGGCCAGGAAGAAGATTGCAGGTCAAGAAGGCGGTGCTGAGTCCGAGGGTTGGGACTGAGATAAGATGGGGGGAGGGGAAATGAGGAAGCTGGAGAAATCTGCATTCATCCCTTGTAATTGGAGGGTTCCTAGGCGGAAGATGAGGCGCTCTTCCTCCAGGCGTCGTGTTGCCATGGTCTGGCGATGGAGGAGGCCAAGGACCTGCATCTCCTTGGCGGAGTGGGAGGGGGAGTGTGAGGTAGTTCAGTGTTCAGCCACGGGGTGGTTGGGTTGGTTGGTGCTGGTGTCCCAGAGGTATTCTCTGAAACGTTCCGCAAGTAGGCGGCCTGTCTCCCCAATGTAGAGGAGGCCACATTGGGTGCAGCGGATGCAGTAAATGATGTATGTGGAGGTGCAAGTGAATTTGTGATGGATATGGAAAGATTCCTTGGGGCCTTGGAGGGAAGTGAGGGGGAAGATGTGGGCGCAAGTTTTGCATTTCTTGCAGTTGCAGGGGAAAGTGCCAGGAGTGGAGGTTTGGTTGGTGGGGGGTGTGGACCTGACGAGGGAGTCGCGGAGGGAGTGGTCTTTCCGGAACGCTGATAGGGGAGGGGAGGGAAATATATCCTTGGTGGTGGGGTCTGTTTGGAGGTGGCAGAAATGACGAAGGATGATACAATGTATCTGGAGGTTGGTGGGGTGGTAGGTGAGGACCAGTGGGGTTCTGTCCTGGTGGCAATTGGAGGGGCAGGGTTCAAGGGTGGAGGAGCGGGAAGTGGAGGAGATGCGGTGGAGAACATTGTCAACCACATCTGAGGGGAAATTGCGGTCTTTGAAGAAGGAGGCCATCTGGGTTGTTCGGTTTTGGAATTGGTCCTCCTGGGAGCAGATGCGGCAGAGGCAAAGGAATTGGGAATATGGGATAGTGTTTTTACAGGGGGCAGGGTGGGAGGAAGTGTAATCTAGGTAGCTGTGGGAGTCAGTTGGTTTATAGTAAATGTCTGTGTTGAGTCGGTCGCCCGAGATAGAAATGGAGAGGTCTAGGAAGGGGAGGGAGGAGTCTGAGACGGTCCAGGTAAATTTGAGGTCGGGGTGGAAGATGTTAGTAAAGTGGATGAACTGTTCAACCTCCTTGTATCATGCTTCATCATTTCCGCCACCTCCAAACAGACCCCACCACCAAGGATATATTTCCCTCCCCTCCCCTATCACCGTTCCGGAAAGACCACTCCCTCCGCGACTCCCTTGTCAGGTCCACACTCCCCACCAACCAAACCTCCACTCCCAGCACCTTCCCCTGCAACTGCAAGAAATGCAAAACTTGCGCCCACATCTCCCCCCTCACTTCCCTCCAAGGCCCCAAGGGATCCTTCCATATCCATCACAAATTCACAAAGAGCATCATTTCTTCAATGCCCTTTGACTTTTCTTCTGGGTTTCACTCATTTGAGCACTGGAAATTAGTCTCCAACTCCTTGAGACTCCATGGTTGTTCTGGCAGGTTGGAAACACTACCTATGAAAGCAATGACTGACATATCAATAACATTGACCCAATAATTAATCACTTGTCAGGGTTTGATTAAAGAGGTAAAACACATAAAAAGTTATGAAACAGACGTGACAGCAAACCAACTGATTTCAGTGTGGACAGCTTGTAATCCCACAGCCAACTAACTGCCAGTCAGAGTCACAACAGAATATGCACAGCACAGGGAATCACAGGATCATAGAGATGTACAGCACGGAAACAGACCCTTAGGTCCAACTCGTCCATGCCAACCAGATATCCTAACCCGATCTAGTCCCATTTGCCAGCACTTGGCCCATATCCCTCTAAACTCTTCCCATTCATATACTCATCCAGGTGCCTTTTAAATGTTGTAATTGTACCAGCCTCCACCACTTCCTCTGGCAGCTCGTTCCATATGCATATCAATCTCTGTGTGAAAAAGATGCCTCTCGGATGTCTTTTAAATCTTTCCCCTCTCGCTTAAACCTATGCCCTCTAGCTTTGGACTCCCCTACCCTGGGAAAAAGACCTTGGCTATTCACCTTATCCATGCCCCTCATGATTTTATAAGCATCTACAATGTCACCCTTCAGCATCCGATCCTCCTGGGAGAAAAGCCCCAGTCTGTTCAGCCTCTCCCTTGACCTCAAACCTACCAATCTCAGTCACATCCCGTTAAATCTTTCCTGAACCCTTTCAACTTTCATGACATCTTTCCTGTAGCAGTGAGACCAGAATCAAATGCAGTATTCCAACAATGGTCTCACCGTTGTCCTATACAGCCGCAACAAATCCGATATTCAATGCACTGACCAACGAAGACAAGTGTTCCAAATACTTTCTTCACCACTCTGTCTATTTATGATCCATTTTCAAGGAGTTATGCACCTGCATTCCTGGGTCTTTTTGTTCACCAACACGTCACAGGGCTCCAACATTAAGTGTATACGTCTACACAGGTTTACCCTACCAAAATGCGACAGCTCATATTTACCTAAAGTAAACTCCATCTGCCACTCATAGTCATAGAGATGTACAGCATGGAAACAGACCCTTCGATCCAACCCGTCCATGCCGACCAGATATCCCAACCCAATCTAGTCCCACCTGCCAGCACCCGGCCCATATCCCTCCAAACCCTTCCTATTCATATACCCATCTAAATGCCTCTTTAATATTGCAATTGTACCAGCCTCCACCACTTCCTGTGGAAGCTCATTCCATACACGTACCACCCTCTGTGTGAAAACGTTGCCCCTTAGGTCTCTTTTATATCTTTTCCCTCTCACCCTAAACCTATGCCCTCTAGTTCTGGACTCCCCCACTCCAGGGAAAAGACTTTGCCTATTTACCCTATCCATGCCCCTCATAATTTTGTAAACTTGTATACAATCACCCCTCAGCCTCTGACGCTCCAGGGAAAACAGCCCCAGGCTGTTCAGCCTCTCCCTCTAGCTCAAATCTTCCAACCCTGGCAACATGCTTGTAAATCTTTTCTGAACCTTTTCAAGTTTCACAACATCTTCACTCCTTGACCCATTGGCCCAACCTTTAACAGCAAAGTCTCTTAGAAGGAAAGGTTTGCATACAACAGTCATGGACCTTCGACTTGAACCACTGCAAGGCCTGTAGCTCACAGTAATTCCTGCAATACCCTATCTCATTAGATTGTGCCAGGGTTCAGCCAAGTTGATTGCTGGTGTTTCACTGCTGTGATCAAGAGAAATCATTCTTCATTTGACCAGATCACAACAACAACCATTTGCCTTTACACGGTGTCTAAATATGTTCTCAAGTTGCTTCATAAGAGCAATGTCAGAGGCAAAGAAGGAATAATTGAGAGAAGTGAGGAGTTGGTTTTAAGGTTTGGCTTCCAGCAGGAGAGAGGAGTCCGCAGGCTGGAAGGTCTGGAGAGGAAACTTCAGGGAATAGAGCCTTGGCAATTGAAGGTATGGCCATCAGTGGTTGGGAACTTGCAATCTATCACTGAATGGAGAAGCTCTGGGATTTAAAAGCATTTCTTGCAGGAGCTTACAGGGTCATGCATCTAGGAAGTGTTGAGTGTGGCTTTGAGACCATGCAAGGTGAAACAGAGATCAAATGAACTGCTCTTCCTGATTAACATTTGCAGTTTAAACTATTGTATCTCATGATCACCGCTTTTTAAAGAGATATGAGAAAGTAAAAAGGAACTTGCACTTCACAAAACCAGGGCATGACAAAGTATGCTACAACCAACAAAGTATTTTTTTGAAGCGAGATCACTGTTGTTTTATGGCAAATGCTCCAGTGAAGTGCCATCGGCAGTTTTACAACAGTATCTTAATAGCACTGTATAAATACAGATTCATGTTGTTGAACTGTGTCTAATTTGTGCACAGAAAGTTCCCACAAACAGTGCATTAATAACCAGATAATCTCTCTAAGTCATCAGTTGAAGGGCACTGGGAAAGATTCCCCTAGGCTTTTGAAATGTGCCATGGGGGTGTTTGCTTATATCATTTTGAATCTTTTGGGACTTGAAATGTAGTTTCATTGCTGCAGAATTACAAGCCCAAATGTCAATTGTAGCAATTGCCCTTCCTCCTGCCTCGCCTTGCCCTCTGGTTACTATGGGCGGAGCAAGTAGGTTGGCTGTTTCTTCACAATTCAGGCAAGATGAACTGGCAGAGTTGCAAATGTGCATCCGTGACTCACACCAGAAGAGGAAGTCTGTTGCAGATCCACCCTTCCTTCCTTCCTGTCTCACCAGCTCCTCGGCCAGTCTCTACAACCAGGGTCAGTTCACTGCGGGGATGATGCGTTTCCAGCAGAGCTATCTGTCTGTGCCAACTCAAGAACCACAAATCCGCCTTTTTAACCAAAGTCCATTGTCTCGTTCAGAAATGGGTAGATTGGTAAACTAGATTACAGACAAACCCGTCATCACATTCTGGTTAAAGTGCTACAAAAGGTAGCAGTCCATGCCTCTTTTCTTATGGAGCCATAGAATTATACAGCACAGAAAATGACCCTTCATGCCAACTCTACCACATCAACCAGATATCCTAAATTAATCTAGTCCCATTTGCCAGCACTTGGCCCATATACCTCTAAACCCTTCCTATTCATGAACCCAGCTGCCTTTTAAATGTTGTAATTGTACCAGCCTTCACCACTTCCTCTGACAGCTCATTCCATACACATACCACCCTCAGGTTCCTTTTAAATTGTTCCCCTCTCACTTTAAACCTATGCCCTCTCATTTTGCACTCCCCTACCCTGAGGAAAAAAACCATGACTATTCACCCTATCCATGCTCATAACCTCAGGAAAGTTCTTCACCTCATCTTTGACCATTTCTGCTGAATCCAAGCATTATTCATTAATGGGGAACCAAATTCCAGTCTCTCATAAAGAAAATAGGATTGGGGTAGGCCATTCGGCCCTTCCAGCCTGCTCTGCTCTTCAATATGATCATGGCTATTCATCCAACTCAGTGCCCCTTCTTGCTTTTGGTCCATACCCTTTGATCTCTGTAGTCCTGAGGACGATATCTGTCTCCTGCTTGAAAACAACACAGCCATGTGAATCATAAACAGAAATTGCTGGAAAAACCCAACAGGTCTGGTGACATCTGTGGAGAAAAAGCAGAGTTAACATTTTGGGTCCGGTGACCAAAACTGATGGTAGCTGGGAAAAGGATGGTATTCATGCTGAAGATAGGGTGGGGGAGAGGGGGGAGGAGGAAACGGCAAGTGTAGATGGAGCCCAAGAGAAGGAACAACAGTTGGGCAGACAGGGTAAAGGTCAGTCTTGGGGGAATCAATAGCTGCTAATGGGGATTATTAGTGGCTGACAATGGGTTGACTGTACTTGCAGCCCATGTGATGGCAGGACCTGGTGTGTGGTGTTTGGGGTAAGGACATGGAAGAAGGTGCTGAACCCTGAAAGTTATTTAAGTCGGTATTGAGTCCAGAAAGCCACAGGGTCCCCAAGTGGAAAGTCAGGTGCTGCTCATCCAGCTTGCATTGAGCTTCACTGGAGCACCGCAGCAAGCCTGAGGCAGAGATGTTGACCAGGGAACAGGGTGGGGTGTTGTGGTGGTGGGCAACAGGAAGCTCAGGGTTAATTTTGTAGGTGTTCTGCAAAGTGGTCATCCAGTCTCCATTTTGTCCCCCAGTGTAGAGGAGACCACATTGTGAGCAGCAAATATAGTGGATTAGATCGAGTGAAGCGCAGGTAAATCGTTGTTTCATCAGGAAGGTGTGGCTGGGGCCTTGAATTGTAAGGAAGGAGGCAATAACTGGGCAGGTGTTACATCTTCTGCGATTGCATGGGGAAGGTACCGTTGGGATGTAGGGAGGTGTTGGGAGTGAAGGAGGAATGGACCAAGGTGTCTTTTGGGAATGGTTCCCTTGGAAGGCTGAGGAAGGGAGGGAAATATGTCTGGGGTGGCATCCTGCTGCGGAAATGGCAGCTAAATGATCCTTTGGATGTGGGTGCTGCTGGCAATGTAAGTGAGGACCAGAGGGTCTCTATCCCTGTTGTGGGAGGGAGGAGAGGGGGGTGAGGGTTGGAATTGGAAGATAGATCAGACATGGCAAAGGTTGAGGAAGAAGTGGGCATTTCAGAGGCCCCCTTGTCGAAGTTGGCATCAACAGAAGAGATGAAGGAACTGGGAGAATGGAATAGAATACAGGAAGCAGGGTATGAGCATGTGTAGTCAAGGTAAATGTGGGAGTCAGTGGTTTTATATTGGATATTGATCTATCCCCAAAAATGGAAATAGTGTTGCTGAGGGAGGGAAGCGAGGAGTCAGAACTGGACCAGGTGAAGGTGAGAGTGGGGTGGAAATGGGAAGTGAAATTGATAACATTTTTCAAGAGTGGGAAGCAACACCAAAGATGTCATCGATAGACCAGAGAAAGAATTGTGAGTGGGGGGCCAGAGTAGGATTGGAAAAACGAATGTTCCGCATACGCCCCCAAACAGACAGACAGATCTGGGATCCAAGCAGATCCCCATGGTCTTTGACCTGAAGAATATAGGAGGAGTTAAAGGAGAAGTTCAAAGTGAGGGTCAGCTCAGCCAGGTAGAGTAGGGTCGTGGATGGGGAACGACTCAGCCCATTATCTTTTTTCCAGGAAGAAGGAGAGAGCCCTGGGACCATCCTGATGGAGGATGAATGTGTAAAGGGATTGCACTTCCATGACGAAGAGGAGGCAGCTGGAGCCTGCAAACTGGGAATTCTGAAACTGATGCAAAGCATCAGAGAAATCGTGGATTTACCATGAACAAGAAGATAAAATTTCTCGGTGAAGCCTAGAACCATGGGCCATAAACATAAGATAGTCACAAATAAATTCAGTGTGAAATACAAGATAAACCTCGCAGTGAAAGCTGCAAGTTACAACTACAAGTCATTGGGCAAATAGCCTGCATTCCTTTACGACCAAACTGATGAGTGAAAAAGAAACAGGAGGACTATGTAGGAATTAGTGGAAGCTTGTGTGGAACCAGCAGAAATCAGTTGGGCCCATACAATTAATCACCACCTCCAACCAACCCATTTTCCTAAGTGTCTCTAATACTCTCCTGTATTTGTTTGTGCATTTGAATGAAGTTAATAATGGCTGACACCATGGGATACTCTTCTGCCTAGGGCTGAGCAGGTGCCTTACCTCTGGCCGTCCTCTGAGTGCCAGAGACCTGGATGTTTCTGCCTCACCAGCTGCAGAGATATGGCAATGATGCCCTCATCCCTGTGTCTAATCTGGTTAAAGTACCAACCAATGTGCCAGTATTTGAGCTGGTGGAGGGTACAGGAGGCAGCCTTGCCAATGCTTCCTCTGATGGATCTGTGGATTCTTCCTCGGAGGTGGAGTTGGAGATGACATTCTGAGGGGTTGCACTCTTCATGGCTGTAGTCAGAGAATTTTCACTGGTGACCGCTGGAGACAAGAGAAAGAATGAGTTGCAAAATAATGGTGGAAGTTTGGGGATATGCCTAATACATTCACTGAGCTGGTATTTTGGAGAGCAGCAAGACTTGACGATGATTGTTCTTTGATTGCTGGGACATGGAGATCTTGGTATTGAGTGAGATGAGATTGGCTGGCACAGCTATTAGTGTTGGGTGAAGGTGAGGTGACCCAAGTGATAGGAAGCATGGAGGGCACATAGGATGAGTGATGTGGAGGAGATGGGTCCCTTCTAACCCTAAGACTGACCACTCCTTCCAGCCACCAATTGGATTCATTCCTCCTAGCTACCAGGTTGTACCTACCACATGTACTCACTTAACACTACCTCACCATTCCATCCCTCTCCCCATCCATAACCCTTGTCCCCTCTTCTCTTTACCTGCAGCTCCTCCTCTTCCTCCCACCTCCAGTCCTGAAGAAGGATTATAGCCAAAAGGTTGACTTCTCCACCTCCTGATGCTGCCTGGTTTACTGTGCTCTTCCAGCCTCCTGATTGTCTACTTTGGATTCCAGCATCTGCAGTTCTTGTTTTGTCTCTAACTAAGTTTGTACTACTATGAAGTCTCTTCGAAGGATGCCCACTTTGAAGAAGTCCTCTGCCTCCCTCAGATGTGGAGTCAGTGAGTCCCTTTCTCACTGCCAGACCGAGAGTGAGTGAAGACAGACACTGCATGCAACTGTGGGAGTAGTAGACATGGGCCTTGTGGGAGGTGAGTGTAGTATCAGAAATGAAGTGAGTGTGAGGTGACAGAGAGATGATAGCGGTCCTTACTCCTGCGGAGTGCAGGTCATGAACCTCCTTCCAGCTTGGCTGCACATTCCCCCGGAGTGTGGAGACTGAGCCAACCCAGGTAGCAACTTTAGACTATGCTGGCAGGGTCAGGTACCCTTGTCCCTCTCATGGTCCTAGGGAAAGAGGACA
Organism: Chiloscyllium plagiosum; assembly: GCF_037043375.1. NCBI lineage: Eukaryota > Metazoa > Chordata > Chondrichthyes > Orectolobiformes > Hemiscylliidae > Chiloscyllium > Chiloscyllium plagiosum. Next base: position 18,284,847 of record NW_028270151.1, on the reverse strand, counting down.
GCTCTCAAATCCATGACGACTTCCTTCAGGACCTCCAGGTCAGTTCAGCAAATCAAGTCTAACTTCCCATTTTCAGCCATTTCCTATAGAATTGTGCAGCAGCAGACTGTGAATGGCAGATACTGATTTGCAGTGTTTGACCTAATGCTTAGCTGGGCTGTAAATAGTCAAAAAGTATGGCACTGGAAAAGCACAGTAGGTCAGGCAGCATCCAAAGAGAAGGAGAGTTTATGTTTCGGGTGGGGGTGGGGGTTTTGTGTGTGTTGATGAGAGATAAATGGGGGGTGCGACTGGGGAGACAGTAGCTGGGAAGGCAATAGGTAGATGCAGATGGGAGGTGATGGTGATAGGTTGGAGGGGAGGGTGGACCAGATAGGTGGGAAGGAAGATGGACAAGTGTGACCAAGTCAAGAAGGCGGTGCCGAGTTGGAAGGTTGGATCTGGGATGAGGTGGGGGGAGGAGAGATGAGGAAACTGGTCAAGTCGACATTGATGCCATGTGGTTGAAGGATCTCAAGGTGGAAGATGAGGCATTCTTCCTCCAGTCATTAGGTGGCTTGGATTTGGCGGTGGAGGAGGCCCAGGACTTAAATGTCTTTGGCGGAGTGTGAGCGGGGGTTAAAGTGGTTGGCTACAGAGTGGTGCAGTTGTTTGGTGCATGTGTCCCAGGGAAGTTCCCTGAAACATTCTGCTTTAAATATGGCAATGTGAATGCCAGAAGGTGCTATCTGCTGCTGGTGAATGCAAAGTAGTTTGAGAGTGGTGCCTACGGAGGCATGGCACAAATAAAATGAGGTGATCAATGGTGAATCACGTGAGGAAACTCACTCAAGTTGAGAGAGAAATCTGTAAAGCTCCATATAAGATGTAGGAGTAGAAATAGGCCATTCAGCCCATTGAGTCAGCTCCACCATTCTTTGAGATGATAGCTGATCTGGTGATCCATTTTCCTGTGATTTCCCAAAATCCTCTGCTTCCATTTCTGATTTAAAATCGGTCATTCTGGGCCTCGAATATACTTAATGACCCAACCTCCACAGCTTTCCGTGGTAAAGAATTCTTTCAATTCACTACCTCCTGAGAGAAGAAATTCCTCCTCATCTCCATCTTAAATGGGCAACCCCATATTCCTGAATGCTTGATGCAAAATCTGGTGGGCACTTCCTGTGCAGTCCAAGGGACCGTTGCACTAATGAAGTTGCCTTTTGATGAGATCTTATCGAATTGATTGCTAAAAGACCATGCAACTGCACCAGTCTGTCTGTACCTTGTTTAAAATGGCGATCAACCCCTTGTTTCTTTTTAACATCTATTGATGTTCATGGCACACAAGGATGTTCAAGTAGCGGTTTATTACTTAAATGGATAGATTTGCAGATTTTTAAAATATCCCATAAGTGGAAACATCTGTGTTATGTGTAAAACAAAATTAAATTCTTCCCTGCTTTAACCAGGTTTCCCACTTAATTGCCAAATCTGAATAATTCTTGGAGTGCAGTCATTAATGTATTCACCTCAGGAAATATCCTTCTTATCTCAAAAAATTTGGCTGTGTCCCCTCTTAAAGAAAATAAGCCTTCACACCAAACAGCAACCAGGCAATCCCACAACACGCATCGTTGGTAGGAAAAACTACTTTTTAAAAAAGATGCACTAATGGCGTATTTGTTTCTCGTGTAGCTCATCCGAATACTAAATTGTCAACAGTCCGGAGTCTTTACTTCATAGCATTATGGGAATGTCAGTAAGTTAAGGGATGCAGTTGTACAAGGAGAGAACTCACAATTATATTCTCAGGCCAAGTAAAGAGTGTGCAATGAACCAAAACTCTGTAAGCATGACTCAAAGAGAGAAAGGAAAAATGCATTTGGAATTTTTTGCCATCTCACCACACTCTGAAGTACTTTACAGCTAATAATGTTTTATTTGAAGAGTTGTCTCTGTTGTAATGTCATCAATGCAGGAGCCAATTTGTCTGTAGTTAAGTCCTGACAAACAGCAATATGATCACAGACAGATTATTTTTTGTATATCTGTGCACGTCACCGATTGAGGGATAAATAGGGGATGGGAGAGAACTCCCCTGCTTCTCTTCCAAGTACCTGTGACAATAATTTTATGTCTCAGCTGAAAGTTGGCACCTCCAACAATGCAGCACTACCTCAGTATTGCATTAATACAGCAAATGCCGTGGCCCAATGCCAGTGGCTACTATAATGATTTTAATTCAGAAATGAAAACAGACTGAACAAATTTCCCTCATGACACATTATCTCTATATGGATTGCAAAAAGAAAATCTTCATTTTGCCGCACTAATCAGCAGCACATCAAAAATAACTCGTCTAAATAATCTAGGTGGATTAATCACGGTATTGGTCAGATGTTACTGATATACTCTAGTAATGTGGTGCAGTATAATTGCAGCAGAAAAAATAAATTCCTCTATCTCCAATCTGCATGTAGCAAATGTTTATGATTCTTGTGATGATTCCCTGACATTCCTGGAACGAAGCATTTTTTTTCAACTTACAAAATGATTAGATTCGATTAGATTAGATTCCTTACAGTGTGGAAACAGGCCCTTCAGCCTAACAAGTCCACACCGACCCTTCGAAGACTAACCCACCCAGACCCATTTCCCTCTGACCAACGTACCTAACATTAAATGTTCCATCTACTGTTGATTCATCTACTTATACTGAAAAAGGCAGATCTTGCGATCTATTACCTCACTGCTGTTTGTCAGCACGTGCAATGAGCAAACGTATTGCCGTGCTTGCCAGCCTTACAATAGTGACTACAGTCCAAGAGTGTTTCATTGGCTGTGGAGGGATTTGAACATGAGGATGAGAGTTTGAAAATGGAGGCATTGCCAGACCTGGAGCCAATGCAGATAAGCGAGCTCAGGGAGGAGTTATTGGTGAATGAGTCTTGGTTTGAGGTAGAACACAGGGCTTTGGGTGAAAATAGCTCCCTGTGTGTTAATTGGGCTGGAGGGAGTGAGTAGCATTTTCTAGCTAGAGTTGACATGTTCCTTGGCTCTAGGGATGGGGACAGGCTAATGTGTATCTAAACCCTGATTCTGTTTGCACATGAACTTAACATGTTTCCACTTTGAGTAAAACGGTCATTGGATAAAATTCAAGAGCAGAAACTCCAGCTGGTATCTTTGTATTTCCCTTGGTTCTGGATTTCACCCAGGAACTGTTGTAACTAACCTTGGGCTGCAGTCAGTTTACTCAAGACCACAGGGAGGATCTTCCTATTATTGTTTTATTGTTACAGCATAGAAGTAGGCCATTCGGCCCAACTGACTTTTACCGGTTCCACACAAGCTTCCACTAATCCCTACTGCGTTGTAACTCCTTCAACACAATCCTCCCATTTCTTCCTCACTTGGTCTGAAAGGAATGCAAGCTATTTGCCCAACAGCTCATACCAGTAAGTTGCAGCCTTCACTGTGAAGGTTTTCCTGTATTCCACACTGAATTTATTTGTGACTATCTTACACTTATGGCCTCTGGTTCTAGACTTCACCAAGAATTGAACGGTGTGTGGGCTGTGAGCCCTGGAGCAGCGTGGGAAAACAGCCCCAGAGCAGTGTGAGCAGTGAGTCCCGGGTGGAGACCAGCCTGGGGAAGGCAGTCCTGACATTTACTTTGAAGTGGTTGAGAGCCATTACGGAGTGGACTGGTGTTTGGAGTGGAGCAGGGACGGCTGTTGGGCTGGAGTCTGGCGCGGGTGGTCAGACCATGTGCGGAGCCCCTGCACTGCTACGCTGTAACACCTATTTGAAATTTCCTACCTTACTGTAATGTCAACCCTTTAATGTTGTCCTACTTTAACATATGTTTCAAATCTGTAAAGTAATGCAATTAATTTTATTCCTCTGCTGTATCCAAGATTCGAACCTCAGATGTCGCCATTAGAAGGCAGCCATTGGAAAAGCTTTTCACTGTACTCCAACAATGGAGCACATGTGACAATAAAAGGATATTCTATTCTATTCCATCATCACGTCCACTTCTTAGTCCATTTCCTAATCTTTATTATTTCTATCAGGTCACTATCCAGTTTCCCCTTCCCAGAGAAAATAGTCCCAACACGTGCAATCTTTTCTAACATCGTTCTAATTAAGCTTTAGTTGCTTTTTCTTTAGTGCTCTTTGCAATTTTGGCTTTAATGGGAAGCCTAAAGCTGTGCACCGCATTCCCAAGTGTGGTCCAACTGAGATTCGATTAAAGTTTACAACCCAGTTGATACAGATCAGAACCACATCAATTGGCACATCTTGCAAACTGTGCCAGGGTGCCAGTCCTATCAGCTTTGATGTTGATCAGGATGACTCAGGTATGAGTCACGGACATCACTGAATGGTGAAGTTAAATCAGCTATCAGCTCACCTTGTGTGGCCCATGACAAACATGTTGCTTCACAGTACTTGATGTTCTCACTGAAAAGCCATTTAATCGAAGAGATAAAATGACATTGGCCACAGCAGACCGATGTGATTTTGAAGGTCGTTGTTCGAAAATAAATGCTATCGTGGATATTATGGTGTAAACCCAAACAGATATGGCAACAATTTACAAAGCAGCCATTGAATTGATGATGATAAACATTAAGATCGAAGTCTGAGTGATTCTCAACATCCTTCACAAACCGAGATTCCGTTATCATCTCCCACTTCTGTGGTCATTGCTATTGTGCAGCTGTATTAGTGCTGACGTTTTTCAAGACATTATTAAACAGAGGAGTTCTCGTGCCTCCCAGAAACTGAAGATTATGCATTTGGATCCTTCACTGGGAATTAAAACCAATTCCCAGGATAGGAGCCCCTCCAAAACAACATGGGGAACCTTTCCCACACCCAAAGACAGGCTTTGTTGTGAGTGGGAGCTTGCTGAACCTAAATTGGCAGACACCATCCCTACATTGCAACAGTGACTGTAGTTCATAAGAAATAGGAGTAGCATTGGTCAAATCCTTCAAGGGTTTTGAGTTATAAAGAGAGGCTCAATAGGCTGTGACTTTTTTCACTGGAGCGTAGGAGATTGAGAAGAGACCTGATAGAAGTTTACAAAATAATGAGAGGTACACATAGAGTTAGTGGTAGTGGTCTTTTCCCTAGGATGGGGGATTTCCAGACTAGGGAGCACATTTTTAAGGTGACAGGAGAAAGATTTTAAAAAGACATGAGGGGCAGTTTTTTTACACAGACGGTGGTTCATGTGTAGAATGAACTTCCTGAGGAAGTGGTGGATGTGGGTACAATTGCTATGTTTAAAAGACATTTGGATAAATACATGAATCGGAAAGGTTTGGAGGTATATTAGCCAGAAGCAGGTAGGTGGAGCTAGATTTGTTTGGGATTATGTGCGGCATGGATATAAGGGGTCTGTTTCCATGCTGCATGACTCTGTGAAGATCATGGCTGATCAAATTAGCTCCTATCCCCATACCAGTTGATTCCTTTGAAACATAAATATCTATTGATCTCAGTCTCAAATATTTGCAGATGCTAAGTATCCATTATTGTCTAGTTCCTCTTTAAAACAAGTTAGACAAATTGGGCCAGAATGTTATGAATGAATTTCCCTAGGTGTCCCATAATACTGTAGTGGTCAAATCACTGCAAACACAAGCCAGTACCAATGTAAAATAGTCCCAAACTTTATTAGGAATAAAGTTACAATAGTTTTTAACACTAAATAATGCTAACTCGAATCCCATTTGGCCCCTTAAACTAACATTACCTCCCGAGTCTCTTGGAGATATGCGCAGTCGCTCTCATAGAACATAGAACATTACAGCCCAGTACAGGCCCTTCCGCCCTCGATGTTGTGCTAATGTGTGGAACCAATCTGAAGCCTATCTTTCTTACAGTATTCCTTTATCATCCATATGTTTATCCAATGACCATTTAAATGCCCTTAAACTTGTCAAGTCTACTACTGTTGCAGGCAGTGCATTCCATGCCTCTACTACACTCTGTGTAAAGAAGCTACCTCTGGCATCTGTCCTATATCTATCACCCCTCAATTTATCGCTATGTTCCCTCGTGCTAGCCATCACCATTTGAGGAAAAAGACTCTCACAGTCCACCCTACCTAACCCTCTGATTATCTTATATGTCTCAATTAAGTTACCTCTCAACCTTCTTCTCTCAAATGAAAACAGCTTGAAGTCCCTCAGCCTTTCCTCATAAGACATAACCCATCCTTCTACACCCTCCTCTAGGTCATTTATGAAAATGACAAACAGCAGTAGCCCCAAAACAGATCCTTGTGGTTCACCACTAGTAACTGACCTCCAGGATGAACATTTCCCTTCAATAACCACCCTCTGTCTTCTTTCAGCTAGCCGATTTCTGATCCAAACTGCGAAATCACCCTCAATCCTATGTCTCCATATTTTGTGCAATAGCCTACCATAGGGCACCTTACCAAATGCCTTACTGAAATCCATATACACCACATCAACCACTTTACCCTCATCCACCTGTTTGGTTACCATCTCAAAGAACTCAATAAGTTTTGTGAGGCATGATCTACCCTTCACAAAACCGTGTTGAATATCCCAAATCAACTTATCCTTCTCCAGATGATTATAAATCCTATCTCTTATAACCCTTTTCCAACACTTTACCCACAACCAAAGTTAGGCTCACTGGTTGTCTGTACTCCCATTCTTGAACAAGGGGACAACATTTGCTATCCTCCAGTCTTCTGGAACTTTTCCTGCAGACAATGACAACATAAAGATCAAAAACAAAGTCTCTGCAATCTCCTCCCTGGCTTCCCAGAGAATCCTGTGATAAATCTCATCTGGTCTAGGGGACCTATCAATTTCCACATTCTCCAGCATCGCTAACACCTCCCCCTTGTGAACCTCAATTCCATCTAGACTAGTGGCCTGTATCTTTGTATTCTCCTCAACAGCATTTTCTTTTTCTAGTGTGAATACAGACGAAAAAATATTCATTTAGCGCATCCCCATCTCCTCGGACTCCACGTACAACTTTCCACTGTTATCTTTGATTGGCCCTAATCTTTCTCTAGTCATTCTTTTATTCCTGATATACCTATAGAAAGCCTTAGGGTTTTGCTTGATCCTATCTGCCAATGACTTCTCATGTCCCCTCCTGGCTCTCTGTCTCTGGGACTGCGAAGCTGTTTTCTCTCTTCCTCCCTGTCTCGGATGGACAGTGGGTCTCTGCCTTTGGCCATGCTGATCTCCTTAGAAGGTCCAAGAGCATCCAAGAGAGATAAGTCTGCAGGTGAACCCGGTTGTTATATCTTTTTGCGTAGGTTTCTGGAACCTTCTATATTTCTGGCCAATCAGGAAGACAAACTTAATATTTTGGAACCTTGCCAACCATTTAGATGCTTGTTACTTTTTTTTTGTGTAGCAGGACCTAGTGCCTTTCTGTTTGGGTCTTCCTTTGTTTAGTGGATAAGTTGTTGGGGGTATATCTGTCCAGGGTAACTGTTAGCATTTACATTATACTAATATCAATAACATATGGCTGATGTGTCTGATGTATGGGTTTTGTGACTTCAGTGTTTTACTTGGTCAACGTACCCAGCATCCCTTGCTGTTTGGCCAAGCTAGCGATCCATCTGTGTTTTCACAGCCAGGAGGCTGCTACACCATTTGAAGCAGAAAATTCTTGAGATTCACAGCTCAATGTCGGAGCAAAAATTTCTCCTCAACTCAGGCATAAGTACCTGATCCCTTATAATGAAAAATGACTTCATTCCTTGTTGAGTTGACATTTAGGGTTACACCCGAAACATTGACTTCTCCACCTCCTGATGCTGCCTGGCTTGCTGTGTTCCTCCAGCCTCCTGCTTGTCTCCGATGAGTTACTTTTGACAGACTTGGAAGTGATCGAGCAGAGTTTTACGACTGAATTTATAAAAATTCATTTGTGAGATGTGGGCATCACCAGCTGGGCCAGTTATTTATTGCCCATCCCTAATTGCCCTTGAGAAGGTGGTGATGAGCTGCCTCCTTGAACTGCTGCAGTCCACCTGCTGTGGGTAAACCCACAATTCCATTGAATTGAATTTTTCCTATTCAGTCACGGAGGGGTTAAAGGTTTATCTCCAGGGCACTAACACAGACAATGCTCTCAACTCAGGCGATATCACCATCGGCTGGACAGTGTCGAGTGACAAAGACTAGCTGCCTGTTAAGACAAGGCACTTTTGTGCATTCTTGTCATTACTGACACAATGGACAGAAAAAAAAGGAAAACACTGTTTTAAAAAATAACATTTCAATGAGTGAGGTTGCAGACAATGACCGGGGCAAAGTCCTTCAGTTCTGCTGTGTGACCCTTGACCCACGCAGGAAATGAGCCAACTTGTGTCTGACTGTGAACCGTAGTAGTTATTTAGTACAGCTTTTCCTGCCTGCCACTGGGCTCAACCTCATTACATGCAAGCTCAAGATGATAATTTAAAAAAAATAAATGATTGGTTCTGGCAAAGTGGTCGGCCTGCTGTTCGCTTCAAGACCTCCCCCACTCCGTCCACCCTCACGCCACCACTCCACACCCACACTCCAGCTTCCTGGAAACTGCTTTTCATTAACTCAAAACAAAACCAGAATATCCTGAAATAAACATAAAGAATTGCGGATGCTGGAAGTCTGAAACAAAAACAGAAAGTGCCAGAAAAAACACAGCCGGTCTGGCAGCCTCTGTAGGGGGAAAAAAAAGTGACATTTCAAGTCTTGTGATCCTCTGTCACAACTGAAAATTGCTGTGAAAAGATGGCATTTCTGCTGATGATGGGATGAGGGCGTGAATACAGTACACAGAGACGGGGTCAAGAGGGAACAAAAACAAACAGACAAATGAAGACTTAACTGATGCCAACATTGAGAGATAAATGCTAGATCAGGTGCCATCGAGAAGTGTGAATTGTTGAAAATAGGTTGACTATGCAAGGAACAACCCACATTGCGTGGGATGTATGGGTGTTGGGGGAAGGTAGCCATCATAGAGGAAAGTGATCACATTCAGAAAGTGTTAACTGCAATGTTGGCTGTAAGGTTGCTTGCACTGGGCCTCAATGGAACCTTGCAGCCCCCCCGAGACAGAAATGTTGGCACGGCAACACAGTGATGCGTTGAAATGGCATCGTCGAGAATGTAATGCTGGAAAAGCACAGCAGGTCAGGCAGCACCCGAGGAGCAGGAGAATCAACATTTCAGGCAAAAGCCCTTCAACTGGTGGCTTGGGGTCATTTTTACAGACAGAACAAGGTATGCTGCAAAGAGGTCACCGAGTCTACACTTCATTTCCCAAATGTAGATGAGACCACATTGAGAGGGGCGAATGCAATGGACTAGATTGAGTGACGGGCAGGTAAGTCGCTGCTTCACCTGGAAAGTGTGTCTGGGACCTTGAATAGTGAGGAGGGGGGAGGTAAATGGGCAAGTGTTACTCCTTCTCTGATTGCATGTGAAAGTGTTGTGGGGGTGTGGGGAGGGGAGGTGGAGTGGAGCAAGGTGTGCAAGAGGGAATGGTTGCAGCAGAAGGCTGACAAGGAGAGGGAAGGGAATAGGTGTCTGGTGGTGAGATTCCACTGGATGTGGTGGAAATGGCATCCAATTATCCTTTGGATACAGGAGCTGGTGGAGTTGAAAGTGAAGTCCCGGAGAACTCTATCATGGTTGTGGAAAGGATGGAGAGGGGTGAAGCGAAAACGTTGGACACATCTGAGGGCCCTATCAATCACGTTGACAAGGAATCCTCAGTTGTGGAAAAAGGTGGACATTTCCTGCAAATGTGGCATCATCAGAACAGATGAAATGGAGTTGGAGAAACTTGGAGAATGAAACTTGGAGAATGTGGGCGGCACAGTGGCACAGTGGTTAGCACTGCTGCCTCACAGCGTCAGAGACCCGGGTTCAATTCCTGCCTCAGGCAACTGTCTGTGTGGAGTTTGCTCATTTTCCTCTGGGTGCTCTGGTTTCCTCCCACAGTCCAAAAATGTGCAGGTTAGGTGAATTGGCCATGCTGAATTGCCTGTAGTGTTAGGTGAAGGGGTAAATGTAGTGGAATAGGTCTGGGTGGGTTGCTCTTTGGAGGGTCAGTGTGGACTTGTTGGGCCGAAGGGCCTGTTTCCACACTGTAAGTAATAGAGTCTTTACAGGAAGCAAATTGTTAGGGTGTTTTATCAAGGTAACCGTGGAAGTCGGTGGATATTAGCGGCCAGTCTATTCCCGGAAATGAAAACAGGGATGTCAAGCATGGGAAGGGAGGAGTCAGAGATAGTCCAGTTGAAGCTGAAAACAGGGTGGAAATTGAAAGCCAAACTGAAAACTTCCAATTCTGAAGCCAACTCACAACAGTTTGGATAAGAAAGTTCTGAGTTGGGTTCCAGAATTGGAAGAATTTATCTGTTTTGCTTCCAATTTTCAACATTTCTGATTCAGGCATGCTGCAGTACTCCATCCAAGCTGCAGGAACACCACCCAGGTCTGGTACAGCCCTCAGGATTCAACACTGAGTTTGACAATTTCAGAACAAGAACACTTACCTCCATGTCATGATTTGGAGATGCCGGTGTTGGACTGGAGTGTATAAAGTTAAAAATCACACAACACCAGGTTAGTCCAGCGGGTTTATTTGGGAGAAAGTGAGGACTGCAGATGCTGGAGATCAGAGTTGAGAGTGTGTTGCTGGAAAAGCACAGCAGGTCAGGCAGCATCTGAGGAGAAGGAGAATCAATGTTTCAGGCATAAGGGCTTAAGCCCGAAACGTCGATTATCCTGCTCCTCGGATGCTGCCTGACCTGTTGTACTTTTCCAGCAACACACTCTCAACAGGTTTATTTGGAAGCAGTAGCTTTCGGAGCACGGCTCCTTCACCAGGTGGCTGTGGAGCATAAGATCGTAAGACACAGAATTTATAGCAAAAGTTTACAGTTGATGTAGCTGAAATTATATATTGAAAAAGACCTGAATTGTTTGCTACCTTACGTTTATCTCTCTCTGTCCACTTATCATCAGCACTGTCTTTATTTGTCTATTGGCTTTTCTCTTTGTCTGTGGGCACGTTGTCTATGTGCTTCATTCACTCCCCACTCTATCAGCAGCATAAATACCACTCTTTCTCAGCTATTTTCAGTTCTAGCAAACAGTCACTGGACTCAAAACATCAACTCCTCTTTCTCTCTGCAGGCACTGCCTGACCTGCTGTGTTCTCCAGCTCTCCGTGTATTTGTTTCAAAATATTGTGGATCGGTGCTTTGGTGTCTTAGATTTTTTAGCTGTTTTGTAAGTGTCTAAATGAGAAACAACACCTCACCTTCCACCTGGGCAGCCTACAGCCCGGAGGAATCAACACTGAGTTCTCCAATTTCAAATAATCGCCTTGCCCGTCACCCGACTTCCTTCCCATCCCCTTCCCCTCCCTTCCACTGCTCCTCGCCACAAACCGGATTCATTCCTCCCATTGACCAACCAGGTCGTACCCTCTGCCTGTCTTCACCTAGGCCTACTTCACCCCCCCCCCTGCCCCCGCCACTCCCTTTATCTGCAGCTCCCCCTACACCCACCTCCAGTCCTGAAGAAGGGTTACACTCGAAATGGCGACTTCTCCACCTCCTGATGCTGCCTGACTTGCTGTGTTCTTCCAGCCTCTTGCCTGTCTACTTTGGATTCCAGCATCTGCAGTTTTTTTGTCTCTAACCTTGCAAGAGTCCTTGACAGTATTTACATCTTTATGAATCTGGGAGATAATGACAGATCTGATTCTTTTCATCCGAAATTACTTTCCATTCCTTTTCTGAAGGTACTGAAACTCAAAAAAGCTGTGGAAAAAGTCAAACATTCCCTTCTAACCTTGTAAAAGATTGTTGAGGTTTTTATGTGAGGCATTAATCCTGAAAGAATTAATTAGTATCATGAGATAAGTTCCACCCATCAAGATATCTCGGGCAGTTCCTTGGAGCAGCTAATCAGTGTTTGAAGGAGTTCTTAATTGCATACAGTTCTGGTCATCACACTATCAGAAGGATTTGGGTGCTCTGTAGAGAGTACAGAAAAGATTTACCAGAATGTTGCCTGGTACAGGGGACTTTAGTGAGGAAGAAAGGTTGGATAGACTGGGCTTGTTTTCACTGGAATGCAGGAGGTTCAGGGGAGAAAGACATTTATAAATTGTGAATGACATGGATAGAGTGGAATGTATGAGGCTTTTTTCCAGGATGGAGGGGTCAATTCCTAATGGACACAGGTTCAAGATGCAAGGGGGAAATTTCAAAGAAATGTGGGTGGCACAGTGGTTAGCACTGCTGCCTCACAGTGCCTGAGACCTAGGTTCAATTCCCGCCTCAGGTGACTGACTGTGTGGAGTTTGCACGTTCTCCCTGTATCTGCGTGGGTTTCCTCCAGGTGCTCCGGTTTCCTCCTACAGTCCAAAAATGTGCAGGTTAGGTGAATTGGCCATGCTAAATTGCCCGTAGTGTTAGGTGTAGGGGGGTGGACTTGTTGGGCCGAAGGGCCTGTTTCCCCACTGTAAGTAATCTAATCTAATGTCTGAGGCAAGTTTTTCACACAAAGGGTGGTGAGTGCCTGGAATGTGCTGCCAGAGGAAGTGATGGAAGCAGACCCAATAGCAGCATTTAAGAAGCACCTGAATGAATACATGAATAGGAAGGGAATAGAGGGATATGGATGTTGTAAGTAAAGACAGTTTAGTATGGAAGGGCAAAATGTGTTGGCACAGGCTTGAAGGGCCAATTCCTGTGCTGTATTATTCTTTATTCTAATGTTGTTGGTACCTGTCTATAAGTCGCTGTTCTCGTGCTACATCCATGGAGTTAACAGCAAGGTGTGCTTACTCTTAAGTTGAGCTTAATATCTCACAAAAGACCATCATGTATCTCAGATTTGACCTAACTGGCTATTAAGTAATACTGTTAATAAAAAACCTTTAAACATTTAGCGGATCTTCTGGTTCTGAAAAGTTAACTCTGCTTTCTCTCCACAGATGCTGCCAGACCAGCTGATTTTTTTTCCAACAATTTTCCTTTTTGTTTCTGACGTCCAGCGTCTACAGTTCTTCGGATTTTTTTAAATGGAATTAACTTTTGCTGTTTATCGAGACTGAGCCTATCCTCCATCGAAGGCTTTGTGTGGGCATCCTTGCAGCTGATATCAGTGACAGTCTATTGTCAACAAGAAGGATTGGTGGCAGTGAATGTATCCAGGGTATTCAAGATAGTCAGTCCAGCTAACCTTTTGAAAGAGCTGTCCAATCTAGTTCTACACCCCAGTTTTTCTCCCTTGTAGGTTATCCCTAATGTCTCTGAGCTGAAAATGTGTTGTTGGAAAAGCGCAGCAGGTCAGGCAGCATCCAAGGAACAGGAGAATCGACGTTTCGGGCATAAGCCCTTCTTCAGCCCTGAAGAAGGGCTTATGCCCGAAACGTCGATTCTCCTGTTCCTTGGATGCTGCCTGACCTGCTGCGCTTTTCCAGCAACATATTTTCAGCTCTGATCTCCAGCATCTGCAGCCCTCACTTTCTCCTAATGTCTCTGACTCTACTTCCACCGCTGGCAGTACTATCCACACACCCACCCTACTCTGCGTAAAGAACCGACCCCTGACATCTCCCCTTTACCTTCCTCATCACCTTAAAATTATGACCTCTCATGGCAGCCATTTCTGCCCTGGAGAAAAGTCTTTGGCTATCAACTGTATTGGACATTTAAGCAACTGCTGGACAAGCACATGGACAGCAGTAAATTGAGGGGTGTGTAAGTTAGGTTGATCTTAGATTAAGATAAATGTTCAGCATAACAACGTGGGACAAAGGGCTTGTACTGTCCTGGTCCTGATGAAGGGCTGTTGCCCGAAACGTAAACTCTCCTGCTCCTCGGATGTTGCCTGACCTGCTGTGCTGTTCCAGCACCACACTCTCGACACTGATCTCCAGCATCTGCAGTCCTCACTTTCTCCTTGTGCTGTACCATTCAATGTTCTATGTTCCATGTTCAATGCTCTCCTCAAATATGTACCTCCTGAAAGTTCCTGTGAAATCCGATTCGATCATCTTTCAAATATTGGCTTCCCATTCTCAACACCTCACTGCATGAAAAGTCCCCTCATTTCTTCTCTGGTCTTTGTGTCAATTATTTTAAATCGCTGAGCCCCGGGGAAGGGTCATTTCTCCAGGCCTGCTTGCTCTAAAACCTCTCATAATTTTAAAAATGGTAAAACTGATATTGTAGATATTTATTAGGCAAAGGTATGAACAAAGGTGGGTCAAAGGAGTTAATACAGATCAGTCACGATCTAATTGAATGGCAGTGCAGATTCAATAGGAAGTGGCCCACACATAGTCATGTGTTTCTGTTCTCATTCTGAGGTTTGATTCCACAGAGCAAAGTACTGTCAGTGGACCTTAAAGAAGCCAATGATGTTATCTAAAAGTTTCTAAACTTTTCTAAACTTTAGTTTGCTCCTGGATACTGATAGCTTTACTTCAATGTAATGACAGCAAGCTGTTGCCTCCTGTAATGCACACTCCCTTTGAGAACTCAAGGCCCATGATTTCTTGCAAATGTGTCAATGTTTGCAGGGTGTCCTTGGGTCAGTGCCAATACGTACAGAGGGGAGATCCCTCTCAAAAGGAAAGCCCAAAAGTCAGGAATAACAAAGCCAATTCTAAGAAAAACTCACAAAATTATCTGCAAACTCAGCTTGTTTTTAATTGCTCCAAGTTTTCATCTTATGCAGCCAAAAGCATATCTTTAAAACTGGCCTAGACTCTCAGCTGCTCCTGGTGGGTCTCAGCCTGGTCTCTCAGCGGTTCCTGGTGGGTCCCAACCTGGTCTCTCAGTGGCTCTTGGTAGGTCCCGGCCTGGTCTCTCAGCGGCTCCTGCTGGGTCCCGGCCTGGTCTCTCGGCAGCTCCCGGTGGGTCCCGGCCTGGTCTCTTGCTGGCTTCTGGTGGATCCCGGCTTGAGTTCTTGGTGGCTCCTGGTGGGTTCCAGCCTGAGCTCTCGGCAGCTCCTGATGGGTCTCAGCCTGGTCTCTCGGCTGCTACTGCTGGGTCCTGGCCTGGTCTCTGGGTGGCTCATGGTGAGTCCCGGCCTGGTCTCTCGGTAGCTCCTGCTTGATCCTGCCCTGGTGTCTCCGCAGTATGTCGGCCGGTCTCTCGGTGACTCATGGCGGTGTCTTGGCTCGGTGTGCAAGTGCATCTTTCCTGGGCATGTTCCCTAGGAAGTGGCAGAAGATTGAGGTGGTGACAATTTCAGCAGTAGCAATGGTATCTGTGGTGGCACTGCAGAGAACACAGTGGATTAGACAAGTAGAAGACTCATCAAAGAATTGAACTTTTCACCTATTCCTTTATTTTCCTGCTTTAAACTACAAAACACTTTAATGATAACTATTACCTTATTGTTTCTATTATTCTGTGGGGTAATGCTTAACTTTTTAACTCTCGTTTCTCTTACTACTTTTATACCTGGGTACCTTGGTACCTAAGTTGGTGTTGTGTATGGCAGCAGTATACACTCCTCTGTACTTGAGTACACATGAAAATAAAATCTAAAATCTAAATCTAAATCACCTGAACATTCCTCTCCAAGCTACAGGCTATCCTGACTTGGAAAGACATTGTTGTTCCTCCAGTGTCACTGAGTCAAATCCTGGAACTCCCAGCACTGAGAGTGTACCTACACCACAGCAAATACAACAGCTCAAGAAGATAGCTCAGAGTATTGTCCCATGCCCAACTATCTTCAGCTGCTTCATCAATGGGTTTTCCTCCACCATAAAGGTGTGCAGGTTAGGTGGATTAGCCATGCTAAAATTGCATATAGTTTCCATGGACGTATAGTTTAGATGGATTACCCGTGTGAAATGCAGGGTAACAGGGATAGGGTAATAGTCTGGATCTGTATGGGATGCTCTTCAGAGGGCTATTGTGGCCTCGATGGGCCACATAGCCTGCTTCCACACTGAAGGGATTCTATTATTCTATGATAAGGCCAGAAATGGGGATATCTGCTGACATTTTAGCAGATATTTTAGCATCATTTGTGACTGCTCAGATACTGAGGCACCACATGTCCAGATGAAGCAAATCTAGGACAACATCCAGGTTTGAGCTGACAAGTGACATGTAACATTCATGCCACACAACTGCTAGGCAATAATCATCTCCATTAAGAGAGAATCTGCCACCTTAATGTTCAATGGCATTACAATCACTGAACTCCCCACTTTAAACATCCTGGGGTTACCATTGACCTGAAACTGAACTGACTAGCCATATAAGTATAATGGCTACAACAGCAGCTCAGAGGCTGGGGATCTTGCAATATGTAACTCATCCCCTGACTCCCCAGTGTCTTTCCACCATCTGCATCGCACAAGTCAGGAGTGTGATTGAATATTCTGTATTTGCTTGGATGAAGGCAGCTCCAACAATACTAAAGAAGCAAGAAACCATTTTGTTGTGAGGGAGATTTTAAACTAATTTCGCAGGGGCGAAATGTAAAATTGGGAACAAGGTTCAGCTAGCTATAGAAGAATACTAGGATAGTCCAGCAGGCAGAGAAGGCATGGGCATAATAAGGCACACAAGAGGACCAAAAAACTAAATATGGTATCCATTTTAATGCAAAGAGCCTGATTGGTAAGCCAGATAAACTTAGAGCATTGATCAGCATGTGGGAATATACTATTGTTGCAATCACAGAGACATGGTTGAAGTAAGGACAGGACTGGCAACTCAACATTCCAGGGTGTAGAAGTTTCAGGCATGAGAGGGGTGGTTGTAAGTGAGGTGGGCTTTTGTATTATTGATAAAGGAAGCCATCAGTGCATTAATGAGGGAGGATGCCTTACAAATCTTCAAATGAGGCCATCAAGGTAGGGATTAGAAATAAAATACATTACTTTGTTGGAATTATACTACCGACCTCCTAACAGTTGTAGGGAGATAGAGGAGCAGATGAGAATAGATTCCACTACAGGTTGGAAACAGGCCCTTTGGCCCAACAAGTCCACACCGACCGTCCGAAGAGTAACCAACCCAGACCCATTCCCCTAACACTATGGGCATTTTAGCATGGCCAATTCACCTGACCTGCACATCTTTGGACTGTGGGAGGAAACCGGAGCAAACCCACACAGACACGGGGAGAATGTGCAAACTCCACACAGACAGTTGCCCGAGGTGGGTATTGAATCCGAGTCCCTGGCGCTATGAGGCAGCAGTGCTAACCACTGAGCCACCATGCCGATCTACAGGGAAATTGCAGAGGAATACAAATGTAGTGATAAGGGATTTCAACTTTGCTTTTATTAACTCAGGTTGCCTTAGTGTGAAAGAATGAGATGGAGTGGAATTTTAAAGTGCATCCAGGACAGCTTTTTGTGACAATACATACATTGAGATACATTCCTGATGAAGGGCTTATGCCCAAAACGTCGATTCTCCTGCTCCTCGGATGCTGCCTGACCTGCTGTGCTTTTCCAGCACCACACTCTCAACTCTGATCTTCAGCATCTGCAGTCCTCACTTTCTCCATATATTGAGATAATCCTATGGAATGAAGCCAGTCAAATGGTTGCAGTATCAGTGGGACAGCATTTTGGTGATAGTGACCCTAACTATGGAGAGGGATAAGAACAGCCCTGAAGTGAATTATCTAAATTTGGAGAAGGCCAATTTCAATATCATTAACTAGGACCTGGTAAACGTAAACTGGGAAAAGCTACTTGCAATTAAGTCCACTTTTGGAAAGTGGGAGTCTTTTAAGAATAGTACAGTGGGAACTCATTACCAGCGTGTTCCTCTAAGAGTGAAGGATAAGGGCAACAAATCCAGGGAACCCTAGATGTCTAGTGACAGTGAGAATTTGATCAAGGAAAAGAAGGAAGTATATGTCAGGTACAGTGCATTAAAAACAAGACAGGCCCTTCAAAGACAAAGATAGTAAAGGAGGTTGCTTAAAAGGAAATTAAAAGGGTAAAGAGGGACTACAAAATGTCTTTGACAGATAGAACTAAGGAAAACCACAAGTATTTTATAAGTATATTAAAGTTAGGAGCATTACAAGGGAAAGAGTTGGGGTCTATTAGAGACCAAAGGAGGAATTTGTGCAAAGATGTGGATGAGATCTTAAATGAATATTTCTCGTCTGTATTTAGAAAGAAGAAAGACATTGTCGCTGGTGATATCAGTTGAGATGGTAAAATTCTAGTGCTTGTTAAGATTATAGGAGGAGTTATTAGATGTATTAGCCGGCATATGGGTGTTTTAATCACCAGGGCCTAATGAGATGAATCCCAGGCTGCTATGGCATGCAAGGGAGGAGAATGTTGGGGCCCTGACAGAGATATTCAATACCTCGCTGGCCATAATGCCAGATGACTTGATAGTTAGTATGGTTCCTTTGTTCAAGATGTGCAGCAGGCATAGGCTAGGTAATTCCAGATCAGTCAGACTGATGTCAGTGGTGGGGAAAGTATTGGAAAAATTTCTGAAGGACACGATTAATTAACACTTGGAAAGGCAGGGATCAGCATGGATTAATTTGAGGGAGATCCTGTCTGATTAATTTAATCAAAGTTTTTGAAAAAGTGATGAAATGTGGTGATGAGGGTAGTCCAATTGATGTGATTTACATGGCCTCCAGTCAGGACTTTGACAAGGTCTCACATGGAAGCCTGATCCAAAAGATAAGAGACCTTTGGGATCCAACACAAGTTGGCAACTGGATCCAAAATCGGCTTGCAAATTGCTGGAAAAGTGTGATGGTGGATGGTTATTTTTGTAATTGGAAGCCTGTGATTAGCAGTGTACCACAGAGATCAA
The DNA here is from genome assembly GCF_037043375.1 of Chiloscyllium plagiosum. Lineage (NCBI taxonomy): Eukaryota > Metazoa > Chordata > Chondrichthyes > Orectolobiformes > Hemiscylliidae > Chiloscyllium > Chiloscyllium plagiosum. The sequence goes on along the minus strand of NW_028270151.1, from coordinate 18,265,988 downwards.
TGCTGGGACCCCTGCTGTTTGTTAAGTGCATTAATGAGAATGCAGAAGGTATAATTAGCAAGTTTGCAGGTGAAACAAAAATTGGTAGTGTTGTTGATAGTGGGAAGGATGGTCTCAGGTTACAGTCTGATATTGATCAGCTGGCAAATTGAGCAAAGCAATGGCAGATAGAATTCAATCTTGATAAGTGTGAAGTGATGTATTTTGGGAGGTCCAATAAAGGCTGGATATATCCTGCTCCTCAGATGCTGCCTGACCTGCTGTGTTTTTCCAGCACCACACTCTCAACTCTGATCTCCAGCAGCTGCAGTCTTCACTTTCTCATCCTGGATATACACAATGAATGGTAAGTCCATAGGTATTACTGAGAAACAAAGAGACGTTGATATACAAGTTCACAGATCCTTGAAGATGTCAGCACAGGTTGACAGGATGGTGAAGAAGGCATGTGGGATGCTTGCCACCATTAGCTGGGGTGTACAATACAGGAGCAAGGAAATCATGGTTAGGCTACAGGTGGAATATTGATTGCCACTCTATCAGAAGGACGATACTGTAAAGGAGAAGATACAGCGGAAAGTCGCGGTTGTGAGGAGAGACTGGATAGGCTGAGTTTGTTTTCATTGGAGCAGAAGAGACTGAGAGGGCAATCTGATTGAGATGCACAAAATTATGAGAGGCATAAATAGGGTAGATTATGAGAAGCATTTTCCCATGGCAGGCATGTCGAAGACCAGAGGGCATTTGATTAAGTTGAGGAGTAAGTGGTTTAGAGGGGAGCTGAAGAAAAATGTTTTCAGCCAATGGGTGGTAGAAATGTAAAAGATGCTGCTTGAGAGGGTGGTGGAGGCAAGGACTCTTGCAACATTGAAAAAAAATCTGGAAAGCTACTTAAAATGCAAAGGTATAGTGGGCTATAGACCAGTGCAGGAAAATGGGATTAGTGTTGTTGGGTATTGGTGGTCAGCATAGACGTGGTGGACCAAAGGGCCTGCTTCTGTGCCATTTGACTCTATGACCATCCAGGACAATTTACAACACTTGATTGGCACTCTATCCAAAAATGTCCACTTTTGCCTCAAAAGAGTGTCAGTCAGAATGATAATCAAACTGAAAGTTGGGCAGTTTTGAATAATCAGAGTCCAAAATGATGAAGATGCTATACTCAAAACATCGACTCTCCTGCTCCTCAGATGCTGCCTGACTGGCTGTGTTTTTCCAGTGCCACACTTTTTGACACGAAATGCAATATCCCAGTTCAAATGCCAAGGCATCAAATCAAATGTCTCATGGTCAGCAGCAGTTCAATGGTCACATTCTTGCCTTCTGTGCATTCAAGTCACACTCCTTAAACTACATAATCTTGGCTGGTGCTCTTGGTGCTGTACTGAGGAAGCATTGCCCTTTTGGAGTGGTGATAGTGGATATTGAACCAAGGCCATGTTTGATGGAGTTACAAGTTTTTTACTATACAACTTTGAAGTTGAAACAAAAACAGAAATTTCTGGAAAAGTTCAGTAGGTCCAGCAGCATGCGTGAAGAGAAAGCAGTGTAAAAGTATCGGGTCCAGTGTCTCTTCTTCAGATGATGCCAGAGATGCTGAGTTTCTCCAGTAATTTCTACTTTTTTCAGATTTCCAGCATGAGCAGTTCCTTTCTTTCTATTCTGAAGTTGAGCAGGGAGCGTCTCCCCCTTGACCAACATCTTCTCTGAGCTGAATAGCCACACAGCCAGACAGCCGCAATCAAGTTCCACATGCAGGACAATGTGTTACTTTCTGCTTCTGGAAGACACAAAAAAAACTGCAGATGCCAGAATCGAAAGTAGACAAGCAGGAGGCTGGAAGAGCACGACAAGCTGGGCAGCACCAGGAGATGGAGAAGTTGACATTTTGGGTATAACCCTTTGGAAGAAACCGAAAAGTCGAATTCTCCATCTTCTGGTGCTGCCTGGCTTGCTGTGCTTCTCCAGCCTCCTACCTGTCTACTTGTGCTTCTGGAAGGCACTGCTCCACATAGACCTCACAGGCTCCATGCTATAGAAACAAAAATTAAAGAGAACAGTGCTTATGACATAGACAATATTCATTCCCAAACCAATGTCTCTAAAAGACTTAACTTTCTGGACATGATTTTGTTACTGTTTGTTGGAAATTGCTCTCCATAAATTAGTCATAGAGTCACAGAAATGTACAGCATGGAAACAGATGCTATGTTCCAACCTGTCCACATTGCCCAGATATCCCAACCTAATCTAGTCCCATTTGCCAGCACTTGGCCTTTATCTCTATAAACCCTATTCAGATATCCATCCAGGTGACTTTTATATGTTGTAATTGTACCAGCCTCCACCACTTCCTCTGGCAGCTCATTCCATACACGTACCACCTTCTGCATGATAAAGTTACCCCTTAAGTCCCTTTTAAATTTTTCCCCTCTCACCCTAAATTGGTTGTTATGTTTCCTACAGTGGCAACATGTCACTTGCTGCGAAGAGCTTTGGGAAATTCTAAGGTTGTGAAAGGCACTAGCTACATAAATGCATGTTTATTCTTCCTGTAACCCAGTTATCTCTGATGAACCATTAAATGCAGTGACTACAGTCTGTGCAAGCACACTAGATCAATGGAAGTTCCTTTATTCAATGGGAAGGAAACCCATGTTTAAAACTAAGAGGAGACATTGCTCGTCACATCTGCAAAGTCAATCTGCTTTTGTAACCTTTCTGGATATATTATTGCCCGCTGAGGCAATCTTGTAACACTTTCATGAATGCGCTGCAACTCCACCCAACTTCCTGAGCTACCAAAAGATTGCATCAATTTTTGCAAGGGGGTCACTTGTTGGCTTAAAACATCCACCATTTACCCCATCTGCAAATCTCACCACACATATCCCTACTGGTGTTGGCCCTGGAACATCCCAGTTCCTGAACTTGTGTGTTGTTCTCTTCCTTAGTACCAAGCATGTTGGCAGGGAAGGACAAATATTTCCATCGCCAGAGAGCAGGGAATAAGGATCAATATGGCGCACGAAGTGGGTGACATGTAGTGCTCCTATTCTCTCCTTTTCAGCTCAGCAGATTCATTTAATCTGTAAAATGCTTTATGAATCAGCCCAATATTGAAGGGAAGAGATTTTGTTTTGAAAGTATGAGACATTGCTGGCAGTACGACATTGTCCATCTCTAATTGTATTTAAATTGAGTGATTTGCCAGGCCATTTGAAACAGCAGTTAAGACTCAACACATTCATCGATTATGGAAAGGCTTTGGGGAGTCAGGTGATGATACTCACTATAGGAATCCTAACCTCTGACCTACTGTTGTAGGCTCAGAATTTACATTAAATTAATTGCACAGATGCCAGTATCCTGTCATCAAGTCACCCTTCACTTACATCAATACAGATCCAGCTCCCTCAGAGCCAGTTCTCAGAGTGAACAGAATCCCTGACACTCCTGTTTGTATCTGTCAGCCAGGGCTCCCTGATTGGACCAGATTAATAGCCCCAATCAGGGAATTCATATTCTTTGAGGTTCACCCGCTGACCTCATTACAATCATTACATCCCTCCCCCTCTGAGTCTGAGATCTTTTTATTTGTAGTTCCTCCTGGGACGTTTTACCACTGGGTCAGGTTCCTCCAACCTTGCCTCTGATACCGGAGGTCTGTAACATACAGTGGCTCGCCTCTTGCACCCAAATGATCTCGGTGGAAATTCATTCTCCTCTTCCAATGGTGACATCCACTGTGTCCATCTCCGATTCCCAAAGTGTCTTCAACGCTTAACAGAGATGGAGAACTCACGGGTTCTGGAAAGTCTGTCAAGCACGTTTTGTTCCTGCACCATTTGCAAGTTTGCAGCTTTCCTCTGGTCCACGTGCTTATTCAGGACTGTCACACCTACACAAACTGTATATGTAACGGGACCTGACCTTGCGTCAGCCACGCCTCTTACCTATGCAGGTCCATTCCCATGGTTCCTACACCAAACCTTGTCCCCTAGAGTAAACTATCTTTCTCACTTAACAGAGTCTTGTGTCTGGCAATAATGATCCTGATGTTGTTACACCCGCCCCCCGTCCCAGCTCTGGGAAGATCTGATTGAATCTGTCTTCTCCCCATTAGCAACTCTACTTGAGCTATCCCCTATTGAAGATGGTTATTATCTGGCACTATGTGACAGGATTGTTACCTGTCTAGGTTTGGACAAATATTGGGCCTCATCATCTCTGAATCACTCACTATCAACATCCTGGAGGTTTTCATTGACTGTATGGGCTGTGGTCAATGATGGAAACTTAATTCTTTTCTTAAACCAATGACCACAGATGCTGGAGATGAAGTAAAAGCAAAATGTGCTGGAGAAAGCCAACGGCTCTGGCAGATCTGCGGAGAGTAAAACAGCATCAGTGTTTTGAATCCAATTTGACTCTTCCACAGAACTGTATGGATGCTGCCAGATAGGATTACGGTTTGGTTTTTTTCCAGCCTGGGCTGTTTGTGACTCACATCCATTGTAAAATGGTTGAGTATTTGCTCTCTGCTGAGGTTTAGCAAGTCAATCTGTTATACAAGGGCATCTACTGATGGGCACTAAACATCAACCTTGCCATGGTCTCAGAATTAATTGCAATAAGTTCATGATCCAGAATAGGGAGCATCTGTTAACAATTTGGCTAAGATTTTGGCCACCTGTCCTAATATTTCTTCATATGTCTCAGTGTTATATTTTGTTTGATAAATACTTGCAAAACATTTTAGCATATTTCATTACATTAAAGCTGTTTTAGAAATGGAAGCAGTAATGGTAGTGTAATATCCTTAACTGCATAGAGATGTACGATACGGAAACAGACCCTTCAGCTCAACTCATCCGTGCCAACCAGATATCCTAAATTAATCTAGTCCCATTTGCCAGCATTTGGCCCATATCCCTCTAAACCTTTCCTATTCATGCACCCATGCAGGTGCCTTTTAAATGTTATAATTGTACCAGCTTCCACCACCTCCTCTGGCAGCTCATTCTAAACACTTACCACTCTCTGTGTGAAGAAGTTATCCCTTTAGGTCCCTTTTAAATCTTTCCCCTCTCACCTTAAACCTAATCCTCTAGTTTTGGACTCCCCACCATGGGGAAAAGAAATTGTCTATTTACCTGATCCATGCCCCTCATGATTTTATAAACCTCTATAAGGTCACCCCTCAGCCTCTGACACTCCGGTAAAAAAAAGCCTAGCCTATTCAGCCTCTCCCTATGACTCAAACCCTCCAACCCTGGCAACATCATTGTAAATCTTTTCTGCAACCTTTCAAGTGTCACAACATGCTTCTTATAGCAGGGAGACCTTAATTGCACACAGTATTTCAAAAGTAGCCTAACCAATGTCCTGTACAGCCGCAACATGACCTCAATACTTAATGCACTGGCCAATAAAAGTAAGCATACACAAACACCTTGTTCACTGTCTTATCTACCTGCAACTTCACTTTTAATGAACTATGAATCTGTACTCCAAGATCTCTTTGCTCAGCAACACTCCTTTTCTCTCTCTGGAGTATTTAACTTGCTTCAATTTAAATGTATCTGTATTATTCGTCTCAATCTTGCCTTGTGGTGGCAAGTTCCACATTCTCAGTGGTCCTTGAGGAAAATAATTTTCTCTTGAATTCCTTATTGAACATTTTTTAATCATTCACAGGACATGGGCATCACTGGCAAGGCCAGCATTTATTACCTATCCCTAACAGATCATCGAATTCATAGAATCATAGAATCTCTACAGGGTGGAAGCAGGCCATTCAGCCCATCAAGTCCTCACAAGTCAAACAGCATCCTACTCAGACTCTTCTTCACTACTCCAGCCCTGTAACCCTGCATTTCCCAAGGCCAACACGCATAGCCCTGGGCAATTTAGCATGATCAATCCATCTAACCTGCACATCTTTTGAGTGTGGGAGGAAACCACGCAGGCATGTTGAGAATGTGCAAACTCCACACAGACATTTGCCCGAGTCTAGAGACAAACCCAGATTCCTGGTGATGTGAGGCAACAGTGCTAACCATTGAACCACAGTGCCGATATTGAGAAGGTGGTGATTTCTCAAACTGTTTCAGTCCCTGCAGTGCTGTTTGGAAGAGAGTTCTAAGATTTTGATCCAGTGAAAGTGAAGGAATGGTAACAGTCAGGACGACGCATGGCTTAAGAAGGGAACTTGCAGGCAGTTGTGTTTTCATTTAGCTGCTGTCTTTGTCTTTCTAGGTCTTAGAAATTTCGGGTTTGGAAGGTGCTGTTGGTGGATCCTTGCTGAGTTCACAGAATCACAGAATTGCTATAGTTCAGAAAGAGGCCATTTAGCCCATCATGACACAAACAAACATCATTCCCTAGTCCCAATCTTGTGTTTTTTCCCACAGCAGGGCACCAAGCGAGTGATAAACAGAGCTGCCATGATGGTAGAGGTAATGAGTGTTTATGATGGTGGATGAGCTACGTTCAATCGAGTGTTCTATGCAGTGTCACTCTACTTTGCTCATGTGTCTTAATAGAGACAAAAAAAAATGGCAGATGCTGGATTCCAAGGTAGAGAAGCAGGAGGCTGGAAGAACACAGCAAGCCAGGCAGCATCAGGAGGTGGAGAAGTCAACATTTCAGGTGCAACCCTTCATCAGGACTTCAGTCTTAATAGTCTACAAGTCCAGGTTCAAACTTCATTTCAATTAGAATGGTAGCGTCAGTGTGAAGCACGAATGCTTTGTGCCAATGCTATAGCTGCAGTGATCCTCTGAGAGCTTCTCGTCTAGTGTGTCAGGAGAGTCTGATTCTATCGGCAGATGATCCTATACATGAAGAATAAAGAGTCCAGGAAATGAGGAGAATAAAGATAAAGACATCATGAGAATCTTTTCAATTACTGCTTTCATCATGAGAATGCAGTGTCGGAAAGGACATTTCGATATTAACATTCAAGAGAATAAACATAACGGGATTGTAATAAAACTCCTGAAATGGAGTGGTGGGAAAAGAGCAGGACTAGCTTTCAAAAAGCTAGCACAGGCATGATGGAGTGAATGGCATCCTTTAGTGTTGTCAAAATGAAAGCCCAACTGTTGAACAGATTTTCAATTCCTTTTAAAGCCGTAACAGGTCAAAACTTTAATCAAGTTCCCTTTAATCAAGTTCCATTTTCAATTTGGTATCTAGTTTGCTGTAAAATTTGTCTGAATGACAGCAGATTCAATTAAGTCTTTCTTTGTTGACTTGACAATAGTCGCGTCCTTGCAAAACTACGTCAGAAGATTTTCTGTGTAAGGGTGAGGAGATCAGTCAGAACCACATGTGTTTGATAACAATAGATTGAAGCCACAAGGTGATGTAGGAAAGCTTGAAGCAGGGAGCTAGTGCAGTGGGGCATAGGTCAATCCATACACTAACTCATGAAGCTCTCACATACGTCGTGGGTAGAATTTGCCTTGCAGCGTTCTACAGTATTCAATCTCTCGAGACTTCAGAACAAAGCTGGAGGATTGGCAAACCCAAGCCATTAGGAATGTTGAAGATATTCAGCAGGTTCAGCCACACCTGTATACAGAGAAAAGCAAAGTAACCCATTCGAGTCTGTGACCTTCCCTCGGAATGTTTTTTTTAAAATTAACTCATGGGATATGGATGTCACTCAGTATTTATTACCCATCCCTAGTTGCCCATGAGAAGGTAGTGGTGAGCTGCCTCCATTGTTTGAATCGTTGCAATCCGTGCACTGTAGGCACATCCAGAATGCTGTTAGGAAGAGAACTCCAGGATTTTGACCCAGAAACAGTGAAGATGCAGCGATATAGTTCCAAGTCAGGACGGTGAGTGGCTTAGAGGGGAATTTGCCAGTGATGATTTTCCCACTTATTTGCTGCTGTTGTCCTATTAAAGGGTAATGCTCACTGGGTTGGAATGGGCTGTATAAGGATCTTTGCTGAATTTCTGAGTGTATCTTGTAGATGCTGCACAATGATGCTACTGAGTGTCGATGGTGAAGGGAGTGTTTGTGAAAGTGATACCAATTAAGTGGACTGCTTTGTCTTGCAAGTGTTAGGTTCCCTGAGTATTGTTTGAGCTGCATTCATTCAGGTAAATGGGGAGTATTCGTTCACATTCCTGACTTGTGCCGTGTAGATGATGGACGGGTTTTAGGGAGTCAGGAGGTGAGTTACTCACTGCTGTATGTGTAGCCTCTGACCATTTTGGCCACAGCATTTATATGTTAAGCCCAGTTCAATTTCTGGTCAATAATTATTTCTAGGATGTCGACAGTAGAGGATTCAGTTACCGTAATGTCATTGAAGATTGTCTTATTGGAGATGGTCATTGTCTGGAACGTGTAAAGCATGAATGTTACTTCCCACTTTTCAGCCTGAGCCTGATATTGTCCAGGTCTTCCTGAACTTGTAATGTGGAGGTGCTGCTGTTGGACTGGAGTGGACAAAGTTAAAAACCACACAACACCAGGTAATCGTCCAACAGGTCCATTTGGAAGTACAAGCTTTCGGAGCGCTGCTCCTTCATCAGGTAATTTTGGACATGGACAGCTTCAGAATCTGAGGAATCGCAAATGCAGTGTTATTGGATCTTCGTTGTCAGCCTCATTGATGGTTTAATTAATTTCATATAACCATAGAGTTGTGCGACACTGATGGAAAGCCTTTGGTCCATCATCATTATCCTCGATCCTTGAGCAGATCTCTCCCATTTGTTCCATTGCCCTGCCGTTTCCTCATAGCCTTAAAAGCTTTCACCTTTCAAGTATTTATCGAAATAAAGCTTTCAACATGTTGTTAAGTCTGTGTCTACCAGCTTTTATTGCTGTGCACTGTAGATCATAACAACTGGAAAGAAAAAGGAACATTTTCTATTTTTATAGTTCTTAGGGTTAAAGGGATCAAAGGGAGAAAATGGAACCAGGGTAATAAGTTGGAAGGTAAAAACAATGACTGCAGATGCTGGAAACCAGATTCTGGATTAGTGGTGCTAGAAGAGCACAGCAGTTCAGGCAGCATCCAGGAGCTTCGAAATCGACGTTTCGGGCAAAAGCCCTTCATCAGGAATCTAATAAGTTGGAAGATCAGCCATGATCATACTGAATGGTGGTGCAGCCTCAAAGGGGCAAATGGCCTACTCCTATTTTTCCCTGTGTCAATGTTTCTATGAGATGGATCTCACTGTCAGCCTTGTGACAGAGGTGAAGTTTTGACCTGTGTGTAGTTTATGTTTCTATTGTTTAAATAAAAAGGTAACGTTTGACCTCACATCAAAAGACTGCGGCAATGTTTACCAATCTCTTTCTCAGACCTAACATAGCACAGAGGACACTACCACCAATGCTGCTTATCTTTCTATGTAACAATTCTGAGATCAATATTAACATTCATGTAATGTACAGAAGACTTTTAGTTAATGCTCATTAGGAAGTTTGTCTTCGATAAAGGAGAAAATCTGCTAACAAACTCAATCATCTGTCATGTGAGCAGGACAGAGGGCTGCAAGTCACACTGACTTTTTTTCCCCCTCTCGCAATCAGGGAGTGGTGCATTCTGGGTAGTATGACATCAATTGCAGCTGTGCTGCTTTCTCCAACATTTGATTCTGGAATGAAACATGTCTTTGTTTTGTTTTCTGAATGGAGATAATCATTGCAGACCCTCATCCTACATCCAGCTAAGGAGCAACATGCCAACTAGGGTGACATCATTGACACCCAGAATGCACTGCTTGTCAAAGAGGGCTGATGCCGTTGATGGGTGAAAAGGGATATTCATGTCACATCCTGCCATATGCGCAGGGTTTCCATAGGAGGTTAATTATCAAGCAAACTACGCATTGTGTTGAAAAGAGTAAGTTGCCATTTAACCAGACCTTTCGCAAACTTCAGCATCCCACGTGAAGCTGAGCTGAATTCCGACTTCATTTCCTCTTTATCATAAAAACTGCCTACACCATCCTTGTATGATTCCCTGCCCTAGGTGCTGCGCTGCTGAAATGTTCAGTCAGGCTTTAGTTACCTGCATGCACAGGGGCCGTGGGGAGCTTGTGAGAAAGTGATGTACGAGCCCAAGACGAGCTGTGATCGTATTGAAGGCTGGAGCACTGTTGATGGGTTGAATGGTCATTCTCCTTTCATTTCTTGGTATTCCAAAGTCCTTATTTTACATCCCTGTATACTGAGCTCATCCAAACCTCTCCTACCCATATTCTTACACCAAAGTGAATAGAAATCATCTGTGTACTTGTTGGCACATGTTGGCTGCTGGTCTATCAGTATCTCCGTTTTAAAATGCTTAGCTTCATGTTTAAGTCCCTCCACTATCTTATGCCACTAATCCTCTCGCAAACTTGCAACCTCGCTGTTGCACAATCCACAAGATTGTGGAACCCACACTATTTTCCATAATCCCAAAGAACTAGGAGCAAGAATGGCGATTCAGAGGCTCAAGCCTGCTCCGTCATTCAAAAAAAAAATCATGTCTGACCTCATCGCAGCCTCACCTCCACTTTCCTGCCCATTCATCGACCCATTACAAAACTCATTTAATATGTCAGAATTCATTGCACTCTGGAATACTGAATTCCACAGATCGACAGCTTTTTGAGAAAAGTAATTCCTCTTCATTTCTGTTTTAAATATGATACACCTTCTCCTAAACTATGACCTCTCATTCGAGATTACTCCACTGGAAGAAACATTCTCTTTGCCTCCTTTAGAAGAAAGCGAGGACTGCAGATGTTGGAGAGTCAGTCGATAGAGCAAGGTGCTGGAAAAGCACAGCAGATCAGGCAGCATCCGATAATGGGTCATGCCCGAAACGTCAACTCTCTCGCTCTTTGGCTGCTGTCTGATCTGCTGTGCTCTTTCCAACACCACGCTCTATCAACTCTCTGTCTACTTTGCCATTCCCATTTAATAGATTATATACCTCAATTAGATCTCCTGTCATTTTTCTAAACTCCAGAGAGTTGCATCTTAAACTGCTCAATATCTCTTCATAAGACAAACCACTCACCTCTAGAATCAATCTAGTGAATCTCCCCTAAGCAGCCTCAAATGCAACTGTATTGTTCAAGTAAGGGGACCAAAACTCTGTGCAATAGCTGCTACTTAAAACGTGACCTTTCAACCAAATTAATTTACCTCCAATATCTTTTTTCTATAACCAAGTGTATATTAATGCCAGACAACCTGACCCCTGGGAACAATGGCTTGGCTAGATGATGAGACCCAGTTCTGGAAACCCAGGTTTGATTCCTGCCAAAGCTGAAAATGTGTTGCTGGAAAAGCGCAGCAGGTCAGGCAGCATCCAGGGAACAGGAGAATCGACGTTTCGGGCATAAGCCCTTCTTCAGGAATGAACCAAAGCAGATTCCTGCCAAAGCAGATAGTGGAATAGGAATTTAATTTAAAAACAAATCTGGAATTAAGAGAGTAACATGACTGCAAAACCGTTGCTGATTGTCAGAAAAACCCATCTGCTTCACCAATATCCTTCAGGGAAGAAACTCTGCTGACGCAACATGGTCTGGCCTACATATGATTCCAGACACAGAGCAATGTGGTTGACTTAACTAACCTCTGCAGCAATTAGGGATGGCCGTTAGATGTTGGCCTAACCAGTGACAGCCAAATTCTGTGAATGAAGAGATTAAAATATCTTATTCTGAAGTAACTTGAAATATTTTCTCTCATTAAAGCTACTATAAAAATGCAAGTTGCAGCTCAAGGTAATGTCATCAGTCAAAACCTGGGTGTCACCAGTGTAGGCTTAGAAATAATATTTATTATATAACTGTGGTCACACTTATCCAAAAAGTCAAATTGTTGATCAAGAACAGGATGTTCAAGACAGGTCGTGACACATTTTCACGCACATCCTGACAGCAATACTTTCCAAAAACAATTTTGCTTGAATAAAGATTGTCTAACTCAACTCATTGCATCAGTGCATTTCATGTGGGAGTAGGCCATTTGCCCCATCAGTATGCTCTGCCATGGTAAAATCATGGCTCATACCTAGCTGGCTGCAGTCAACTCCAGACAGTTTTCTGTCATAGACAAAGCATCTCAAAGTAAAACAACTTTGCACTGTGTAATTAACGTATCAAAACATGCCAAAGCATTTAACAGACATGGCAAACAGAATTTGGATGCCAAGTCATGCAAGGAGAACTTACGGTAGGTGAACAAATGTTTGGGTAAAACATAAATTGATAGAAGTACAAATTTCGAGGCTTTTGTGGGCACAACACCAATGGTCCTCAAATGCCTAGTCATTTACTCCAAGATTTCCTCCTCCCAGTGATTGTATCCATGGTTTGAGCAGATTCAGGAAACAGAGTGCATTTGTGGTGGGATGTAGAGTCATAGAGATGTGCAGCATGAAAACAGACCCTTCAGTCCAACTCGTCCATGCCGACCAGATATACTAAATTAATCTAATTCCATTTGTCAGCATTTGGCCCATATCCCTCTAAACCCTTCCTATGCATGTACCCATCCAGATGCCTTTTGAATGTTGTAATTGTGCCAACCTCCACCATTTCCTCTCATTCCATACGCGCACCACCCTCTGTGTGAAAACGTTGCCCCTCAGGTCACTTCTAAATTTTTCCCCTCTCACCTTAAATCTATGCCCGCTACTTCTGGACTCCCCTATCTTAGGTGTTAAATGGTACTAAACATTTAAAAGTGACATGAATTCATCATAACAAGGGGACAACACGTGAAAGGAGAAGGAACTGGGCCACATTACAAGCAGCTCCACCACAAAGTGTCATAGAATCTCTCATTGAAATTGCAGATTCTGAAGGCTGAGATTGATGGTTATTGGTGGGGTATGGCTAGCAAAGGAAATGGCTCAAAAGCTGGACCAAGGATCAGACTGGCCACGATTCAATTGTGGAAAACAGGTCAAATTTGAACAGAACTGCTCCACATTTATATATCTGGAATTTGAAACTCTGCTTTTGGTCCCATACTGTCATTTCTTTCTGAAAACAATTTTTCTTTCAGGCCACAAAAGGCTGAATGGCCTACTCATCTATATTCTCATATGGACATAGAATCAGTTCTTAAAATACTGCAGGGAACAATTCGGTGGTGGGAGCTGCAGGTGGGAGTTAATGGTTACATTAACAATCTCATGTTTGTAAAAGTGAGCACAGAACTTCCACATAAAACATAGAATATAGGATCAGGAGGCTGCCATTCTGCCAAATGATCCTCCAACTCAATGCTATGCGCCCCTTGCTCTCTCCATAGCCCTTTACACCATTACCATCAGAAATCTACTTTTTTTTTTATTAAACATATTCAATGGCTTAGCCTCTGCTGCATAATGTGGTTTGGAATCTCTGAGTGAAGGTTTACCACAAAATTTATCCAAAACAGCCAACCCCATATCCCAAGACTGTTTCTCTTTGTTCTGGATCCCTCAACCAAGAGAAACATCATCCTTGCCTCCAGTCTGTCCCTTTATATGTTTTAGTGAGATTCTACCCCCCCCCCCCCCATTCTTCTAAACTCCAGGGAGCACAAAGCTAAATGACCCAGTGCGAAAAACCTGCCAACTCAAGGAATCATTGTGGCCAACAATCCCTCAATGTCAAGTATGGTCTCTCTCTTGGGGAGGGAGATCAAAACTGTACACATTGCTCCAATTCTGGTTTCACCAAGGCCCTAGGCAGCTGCAGTAAAACTTCCTTGCTCTTCTGTACTCCAACCTTCTTGCAATAAAGGAAAACGTACCTCTGTTTCCAGGACTGTGTGTTTGTGTGACAATCAGAATGTTGATATGCAGTAACCTGACATGGATAGTTCACAAACTACATAAAAGCATCTTTATATAATTATTTAGCAGTGACACTCATTTATTGACCCCTGAACTCTCCTCACCCCCTTTAGTTGTCCATTCAGCCCATCGAGTCTGCTCTGCCATTGAAAAAGTTCAAGGCTGATCTGATAATGGACTTAACTGCACTTTCCTGCCTGCTCTTCCATAACCTGATTTCCTTGCTGATCATCAATCTGTCCAAACCTACCTTGAATGAGGCCGTCTCCACTTCTCACTGATGAAGAAAATTCCAAAGGCCTATGCTGCCCTGACAGAACAAATTCCTTCCGCATCTTCATCTTAAATTGTAGCCTCCCCCACATTTTACAAAAACATACGGCCCCTAATTATAGAGGAGGCCTCCCTTAGCTTTCTCTGAATCTTAACTGTTTCAATAAGATCACTCATTCTTTAAATCTGCAATAAGTATAGCCAATGCTGTCTTTCCCAAACAAAGTTGAAAATCACACAACACCAGGTTATAGTCCAACAGGTTTAATTGGACGTACACTAGCTTTCGGAGCGACGTTCCTTCATCAGGTGATTGTGGAGGGCTCGATCGTAACACAGAATTTATAGCAAAAATTTGCAGTGTGATGTAACTGAAATTATACATTGAAAAATTGATTGTTAAGCCTTTCATCTGTTACGATCGAGCCTTCCACAATCACCTGATGAAGGAGCATCACTCCGAAAGCTAGTGTACTTCCAATTAAACCTGTTGGACTATAACCTGCTGTTGTGTGATTTTTAACTTTGTACACCCCAGTCCAACACCGGCATCTCCAAATCTTTCCAAAACAAGGCTTACTGAATGCTGGAGGCTCAATTTTTCACCACTATTAACAAAGCTAAATGGATCAAGTCCAGCTCTGTAGGTTTAAATCATTATCTGAAGCTCAAGAGTCCCACAGGAGTGTGGCCTTCCAACATTAAGTTTTCTCCAGTATTGAAGAGAAGGCTACCAACCCAAGGGCATGGCAGACTGCTCCAGATGGCAAACCTTCACTACAATAACTTATACTTAGATGGAACCTTTATTATCTTGAAATATCTCAAGGCACTTCACAGGAACGTGAACAAGATGTGACACCAAACCACAGAGGTATGAGGGCAAACGGCCAAAAGGTTTGTCAAAGATCTAGGTTATAAGGAATGTGCATCTGAAAGGAGTAGAGAGGCAGAGAGATTCGGAGTGGAAATTCCAGATCTTAAGCCCTAGGCAAGGGAAGGCATGGCTACCAACAGAGGAGTGAGTAAAATGGGGAATTAAGAGGTCTCACGGTCAGGCTTATGGCGCTGGGAGAGATTAAAGAAATAGGAGGTATGGGCCTTAGGATTAAAAATATGGAGGAAAGTTTTAATCGAGATATTGCTGAACTGGGGCGGGGGTAGTGTAAATCAGAAAGCACAATGAAAATGGATGTACAGGACATGGTGGCAGTTAAGACATGGGTAGCAGGTTTTAGATAATACTCAAGTACCAAGAGTCAAATATGAGAGACCAGCCAGTGTGCTCGAATAGTCAAATCTAAAAAGGGAAAAAAAGACGTGACAGCGCCTTCCAAACGTGTGACCTTTATCAGTGAGAAGGGAAACAAACAAACACCAGCACCTACAAGTTTAATCCCAGCATGGAAATATATCACCATTGCTGGGTCAAAAATCTGGAACTCCCTGTCCAACAGTGCTGTGTGGGTGTGCCTTTTCCACATGGTCGACAGCAGGCCAAGAGGTAACTCACTCCCTTCTCAGGGACAATTAGGGATGGGTAATGAATACCAGCTTCAATGGTAACTTTCCTATCGCGTCTGTGAGTAAAAGCTCAAAGATAGCCTTGATTGACAAGTAGCAAAAAACAGTGCATTTACACAGCACATTTAACCATGTCAGCATATCACAGAACCTTACAGCCAATGAAACACTTTGCTGCTGTGATGTAGGATACGTGACAGCCAAATTGTACCCAGTCAGCTCCTGTTAGAGGCAATAGCAGCTCAGATACTTTTGCTTTCTTTGTGAAGTGCAGTCATATGAGGGATAAATACACTAAACACTGAAGAACTCCCTTCCTTCAAGAGTGTCAGGGAACTTTTACATCCAAGTGACAGAGCAGATAGGATAAAGTGAACTGTGGCTACCGTCTCTGATATTCTCCTTCAGTGAACTTGGGCACTGAGTGTCACCAGGCTGTTATGATGAAATGAGGGTATTACACTCAAACCCTTAATCAGATGTGACCGAACACAGCCAGATCTTTCATGATTTCAAAACACCCCCATCAGATCTCCTTTCCTCTCCACGGACCTAATAGCATTGAAGAACACATATACATATAAAGGCACACAAATTCAACACTAACTGAAAATGGAGCTCACTTCCCTGGACTGGGTGTCTTCTTATGACACCAGCCAACACCCAAAGCCCACAAAAGACACGATGGAACTAAATAATAGCAAATTTCAGCACACAAAATGACCCACTCCACCAGCATTTTGTCATCAACATGACCTCTCACTCACCTCGCGTCATCTCACCATATCAGCATAGTCCTGCTAATCTATTCACCTTAATTGTGATTTAGGGGGAAAAAAAATCATCAGTTCAAGCAATGAGATTCTGGTTGATGTTATCAAAATGCTATTTGCTATATTGTATAAAGACAAAGCTAAAACAAATGATGATAACTGGACTTTGGTGGATTCCATAAGCTACACATTATATGAACTTGATGCAATTAAATCTCTTTTTATTTACGTGTAATTAAAATGTAACTTCTCTTTTGAAAAAAAAACAAAACTAGTGAAAAGACAGAAACGGTTCTAGGTTTAATATTGAGTGTGCTGTGATGTTACAATGATATGCTTATCTGAACAGTTCCAGAAGAATAAACTTGTTATGATAAGGCAGTCAAATAAATAGAGGATATTTGAAAGGAAATGGCTCAATCAGTCTCAACTTTCAGCAAGTTGGAAGCACGTGACTGAAATTATTACAAGGGTTTCCTCTCACTGAATTGAATGACTATCGTGGTTCTAATGCAGGCCTAGCCATCTCTGATCCATCACCTTCCATCCAATTCAAACCAACATTCTGCAGCCCACAACCTTAACTCTTAACAAGTCCCATTCACCCATCACCCGTGCTCACTTTCTGATGCTGGCTCCTGGTCTGGAAAAAACCTCAATTTTGTAATTGTCCTACATATTTCCAAATCCCTCCATCCTTCATCTCTGACATATTTCTACAGTCTCCTCCAAGATCTGCTCTCCTGCATCATCCTGATTATTAAAGATCACTCCATTTACTTACATGGGCCCCTGCTCCTGGAACTCCCACGTTAATATTTCCGCCTCATGATCCCTTTGCTTAAAGAGGATCCTTAAAACCTACCTCCATGACCAAGCTTTTCAGAACCTGTCCTAATATCCCAACACTTGCTCAGATTCATATGCTGCTCAGTAGTCAGCCTCATTAAGCATAATTTAGTTATATTGAGTGCTACATGTTTGAGAGTCAGAGTTTTTATAGCATGGTTTATCATGTCTGCACCAGTCAAACATCAATTTATTTTAAATCGCATTTTCCAGTACTTGTACATTATGGCATTTCAGGTATTTCCTCCAATTCCTTCTAAACTTCCTGCTCTTTAGCTTAAATCTGTGTCTTCTGGTTATTGGCCCTTCGACTAAAGGGGAAAGGTTTTGTGAATGATAATCTTTCCATATATAGGATATATTTTTCAGTTTTCCAAACAGACTAATATCAATTCACATTAAAGGCTTGAACCTGGCCCAGATTTTTTTAAATACGTGGATTTAAGAAACAGGACCTGGTGCTGGTCATGTGGCCCTTCAAAAGCTGTTCCAGAATTTAATAAATTATTTAATTCCATCAGATCTTCACGCAAGAAGGAATTGAAGGAGGGATTCTAACCCGGTGGATAGTCCAATGGACAGCCCATCTTGCATCGCTTCATTACTTCAAATGGAAATCTAAACAAAACTACCGAGTAAAATGGGTCTCCAACTATTTTTGACCATCACAAAAAAAGACTTTTAAAGAAGTCACACCCTCAAAGTAAACCAGCCCTGATGAGTTGCAACAAAATTCAGTGTACAGTCGTGCCTGAGCTGGTAGCACTCCCCACCTCTGAATCAGAAATGTGAGCTGAAAATCAAACCCCAACTTGACTGGAGTACCAAGGGAGTGCTGCTCTGACACAGCAGCCATCTTTCAGCTGAGATATTAATTAGAGGTGCCCTCTATTTAATTCAGGTGAATGCAAAAGACCCAAACAGCAAAGCACAAAGGAAGAGTAGGTGGATCGTCAATATTTATCCATCAACCGGCACTGGACCATCACCACACAGCTGCTTGTAGTTGAACTTCAGCTGGCTAAAGTTACCATGAAGGCTCCACTGTCCCAACCTCCCCTGAGGCATGGTGACCCTCAGAGTAAACCACCACCTAGCTATCTCGAGAAGAGAAAGAGGACAGTCCCGACAGTCGTCTAGGACTTTTGGCAATTTTACCTCAAACTTAAAATAAAGGATGGCCGAAAAGAAAGTATTGTTGTCAAAGTCTTTCATCTTGCACACATCTGAACAATTGTACGATTGCCAAATTTCAAATGATCAACTTATACTACAGAATATAAGTAGTGTTGAAGGGTTGGCACCTAAATTCTGATCAACTGAGGCTTTGCCATAAAGTAACAGGCTCCCAAAACACCCAAGTAATTCAAAAAACCCCGAAGGTTTAAACATATTCTTTTTGCTTGCCGAGGTCAGGTCCTTGATCCACTAACAATTTAAAATATTCAGTAATCAGGTTCACTTACAGTTGCTAGAAGCCATACATTCATACAGGAGGGTCTCTAGTTCCTGACGAGTGTGGGATGTAAAGCCTCTTTTCAGCATTACTGAAGTTCTGTATGATCGCTGGACTTCAAAAATACTTAATTGGCTGTCAAAATCTTTAATGTCCTGAAACCATTACAAGCACTCTCTAAAGTCTTGCCTTGTTAGTCAAACAAATGCTGCTTCTCTCCGGTACCTTGGCTAGGAGCTGTGTATCCCACAGCCAACTCTAGGTGGCATGTTCCAGGAGGCTGTGTCACATGACCACCTAGCTCCAAATGCCCCAGCCCCCACACTCCTAACAATTGGTTCTGAAATTCCCAGCCTCTGGTTGTGTCTGTGTTCCTGTCGCTAACTGGACAAACAAAACCACTTCAGTGTTCAACTGAATAACTCAATAGCAAGGAGAAAGTAGGGACTGTTGATGCTGAAGATCAGAGTCAAAAAGTGTGGTGCTGGAAAGGAACAGCCGTTCAGGCAGCATCCGAGGAGCAGGAGAGTCAACATTTCAGGCATAAGCCCTTCATCAGGAATGCTCCTCGGATGCTGCCTGACCTGTTGCGCTTTTCCAGCGACACGCTTTTTAACTCAACAGCAAGACAAATATACATCTTATCTCCAATACTTTTACCAATAAACAAAAGAATCTGAAGAAACCTCAAAAGTAGTTTGACATTTTCACGAGGGTTTGATCACCGTATTCACATGAAGATTAATTTTAAAAAATACTTTTGAGGTTCCAGAGCAATGCTGGAAGATTATCAATTCTAGACTACCCGAGTGCAAATACTGATCACGGATGGAAATGGTCAATCTCCAGCCCAGTTCTCTGTAAAGGGATCAGGAATTGGTGATGGTGGTGGGAAATGAGCTTGGTTCACTCCCACATCAGACAGCCTCAAGAGCCCTCAGTGAAACTTTAGCAATTGCCAAAGCAATACTACCTCTAGCACCTGTTCACAGCGCATGGTTGACTTCTTACACAGTAAAGTCCCAAAGATTCAATAATGTCATCATAGTCCCAGAGGACCATTGGGCTTTGGTCTCATTGGAGAGAGATAACTGGTGTTGGTTTAACCCGAGGGTCACCACAACTTAGGGAGGAAATGAGGTTGAGAAAGTGGGACCTTTATGGGAATCTCAGTCAATGTAGGATTTGAACCACACTGTTGGAAGCACACAGTTTGGCATATCACCCATCCAGCCAACCTTCAAGATTGGGAATTGAGAAAGCAAGGTGATGTTGTCTTGAAGGGATGTTCCTCAGATGAAAGTTATTTGTTCCCTTTGTGGACCCAGTCACCACACAACGTAACGGAACCATTACCTTCCTGACTCAGCGCTGAGTGGTGAAAGAATACCATGACCTTCCTGATACACATCTTTGTGATTAGAGCCACCACAATGGTTCACTCATTGATTGAACCTTGGTCAAAAATAATTACATCACATAAGTGAAAGCATCGCAAATTTTAATCATTGGAAGATGTAGGTATCATTGATGTTAATGTCTGTTTCAAGATAACAGCATCCACTGAACCCACCCAAATACCAACTGCATACCTCTGATCCAGCCTCTCATCACAGTTATTTATTTCTCTTTAGTTCTGTTAGTAAATGCTAACACCCATCTGCTGCAGTATGAACGAGCTTGTATACAAAGCAGCTCCTGTTCAGCATCAACTATTATTATAAAGCAGCAACACTGCATCTAACTACGACTGCTACCTTGGCAACTAGCATCAGAAAAGGATTCATTGCATCAATGTTTAAATGCCTTGGCACTTCCACTTTTCTCGCCCCCATCTCAAGGTTGCCAACACACATGGAACAAGTCGGTCTAAAATGTCGGACAGCCTCCAGAATCTCAAAGGTGATCACGGAATCTACACTCTAGGTACGATCACATAATCTAAGCTGATGCTCCGTGTAACACGGAGGCAACACTGTACCGAAGAACAGTCAGAGAATTCTCCCTGATATCCCAACCAATATTTAACTCTCAAACACTTAAAAAAAACCATCCAGCTGCAACTAAAATATTGTGTGAATTTACAGTTACACATCCCATATCACAGTGAGTACATATCAGAGTCACCTGATGAATTATGTATTGCTTCAAGATGTCAAAATAGTGAAAGGTGATGCCTAAAGATTCAGAAGGTCTGGCAGCATCTGTGGAGGGAGTTAAGATTGAATCCAATATGATGCTTCTTGGGATTGCAGAGTTATTCGACTGCAAATTTTAATTCTGTATCTGCAGAAGCAGCCAGACCTGCTGCACATCTCCAGCTTCATTTTTATTGCAGATTTCCAGCTTTAACTGCACAAATGGAAGCTCTTTATCAATCCTTTCAGACAGAAAACGTCCATTGTTATCAAACCCTCAGCCCACGTCTGTGCACACAAGCACCTTCCTCAGATATAGCTGAAAGCATGAGTCTTAAAGAGACTTCAGAGATTTGGTGCCAAGGATACGTGTCCTTCAGATACCTGAGAACTCCTTAGAAACTGGGATTGATCTCCTTAAGAGTGAACAGAAGATTGATCATTTTGAGTACCACTATTCGATGATTTTGATAGAGTAAACAAGACTTGATTCCCCTACAGTGTGGAAACAGGCCTTTCGGCCCAACAAGTCCACACCAACCCTCTGAAGAGTAACCCACCCAGTGAATGGGCAATTCACCTAACCTGCACATCTTTGGAATGTGGGAGGAAACCGGAGCACCCGGAGGAAATCAACGCAGACATGAGGAGAATGTGCAAACTCCACACAGACAGTCGGCCAAGGCTGGGATCGAATGTGGGTCTCTGAAGCTTTGAGGCAGCAATGCTAACCACTGAGCCACCGTGCCACCCCAAATAAGGAAAAACTAATTTTCACTGGGGGTAGGGTGGAAAATGGAGAGACTAAGAACATTATCAATCAGAAGCTAAAAGGGAATTTGTTTTACGTATGATTATAATCTAGGAACACAGGAACAGGCGTAGGCCATTCAGCCCCTCAAACCTATTCCACCATTCAACAAGACCACGTCTGATCTGTGGCCTAACTCCATACACCTGCCTCTGGTCCATATCCCTTAATACCTTTGCTTCACAAAAACTTCAAGATTTAAAAGTAATAACTGACCCTGCTTCCACTGTTGTCTGTGTGCAGAAGTGTTTCCTAACATCGCTCCTGAACAGCCTAGCCCTAATTCTCAGACTATGTCCCCTACTTCTAGAATCCCCAAATAGTGGAAATAATTTAACTTATTTACCATTTTTCCTGTTAATATCTTGAAGATTTCAATCAGATCATCCCTTAACCTTCTAGAGACTACAGGCCTAATCTGTATAGTCTCTCCTCATTCCTTAATCCCTGAAATAGACAGGGCATGCCCCTCTCTACATCAATGGAGCGGAGTTGGAGATGGCCAAGAGTATCATGTTCCTAGAGAAGTGATGATCATCAACAATCTGTCCTGGTCCACCCACACTGATGTGACAGTCAGAAAAGCACACCAACACCTCTATTTCCTCAGGAAGCTAAGCAAATTTGGTTTGTCCACAATGACTCTTCAATTTTTATGGATGCACCATAGAAAGCATTCTATCTGGATGCATCACCCAGGACCCTACTCTACCCAGGACCACAAGAAATTACAGAGAGTTGCGAACATATCCTAGTCCATCAAGCAAGCCAACTTTCCATCCTTTGACTCCATGTATACTTCCCGCTGCCTCGGAAAGCCAACATAATCAAACACCCCTTCCATCCTGGTTATACTCTCTTCCATCAGGCAGAAGATACAAATGTTTAAATACACATGCCAACAGATTCAAGAACTGCCTCTTCCTCAAATTTAATATTGACCTTGCTCTTTGTGCGCCTTCTCTGCAGCTATAACATTGTATTCCTCGCTCTGTTGTAGTATTTTCATGAACTTTCTATGGTATGATGAGCCTGTACTGCACACAAAATCTCTCACTGTACCAAGGTATTAGATTTTTAAAATCATTCTTGTAAATCTACATTGTACTCCCTATTAAGCCAATATAGCCTTCATGCGTGGTGCCCAGACCTGTTCACAGTACTCCAAGTGGGGTCTAACCAGGCTTTCTATAATAATCATAAAATAACTACTGCATTCTTGTACTCCACTCCTGTAAGGTATCAATGCCAGCATTCTATTACCTTTATTGATTATTATCTGGATTGCAATGCGGAGAAGGCTAATTCCAGCATATTCAACTGATACAATTGCCTTTTTGTTAGTAATAAACAGGCATAAGCAGCATTATGGGTGTGTCTGCTCACCATGGATTGCAGTGTCACAAGGACACCACCACCTTCCCAATGAGGGTAAATGATGGCCAAACTAGTGACATCACAGTCCCATGAAGAAATACAAAACAAAATTGGGAAATAGCAGGAGATTAGAATTTGAATAATGCGATGGTACTTTCTAATAGCCAACACAAACCCGACAGGTTAAATAGCTTCCTCTGGCCATAGTGTCTTCTCACTCAATCAGCAAGTCTGGTTCTGACTCTTCAGTTTCTATTGATGCAAACTCCTGACTTTTTGATTCAAGTTATAGGCAGAGTGTGTCCAGTCAGTTAAAGGAATGTCATGACCAGTGTCTGCAATGCTGTGCTGGAAACATGGTCAAAACATCAAAAAGCAGTGGTCCCCTTGTTCCTGACTGTTACCCAGTCAGCCCTGCTGCACATTGTTCATGTAGCTATGGGACTGCAGGCCCATGGCTCAAGAAAGGACTGTAATGTTTAACTTCGAACTTTACTTTGCTACTTTGTACTAAAAATAACTGTAGTGATGAACTTTCTTAAACTTATTTCTTTATATTTCTATTTTTGTACCTGTGTACTTTTGTACCTAAAATGGCACCAAGAACGGCGACTTTGTACACATTTCACTGTATTCCTGTACTGAAGTAAATGTGACAATAAAACCCAAATTGAAACTCTACCTATGGGATAAAGACAAAATTCAATTGCAAAGTCACCCCATGGTGAATGAAGTGGAAACCTGCCATTTTGATGGTCAGCAACTAAGAACGGACAGGGCACCTAGCACTAGATAGAGCTCTCGACAAACTTTTCCAACTTTATTCCTAAAATGGTCAGCGAGCCTTCAAAAGATACCCATAAATTATGAACGTTATACCAACTGATCACCTTTTCTCACATACTTCAGTGTAAATAAGCACCCAAATTTGAGAAAGCACAATATTATCTATTAATCTCAATGTGATATAAAGACATTTCTAATTCATTCAGGGTGGTTGTCACTGAACATTTATTGCCTATCCCTAATTGCCCAGACCACAGTTGTGACTCAACCACATCTCTGTATTTATTAATCAAAATCTAAACTAACAGGTAAGACAGACTTAAAAGAAAATTGTCCACTTAAATAAGCTCAGAGGATAGCCCTTCCATTACTGTTTCAAATCACAGTTCAGAGAGTTCAATGGAAAATTCAGGCCGGTACTCCAGTGCAGTACTCTGGGAGTGCTGCTCTTGGAGATACCATCAGCTTTCAGGTAAGAAATAGAGTCCAATTGCCCTTTCAAAAAAGGGCATTAAAAAACCCCATGGCACCATCTTAAAGGGTAATTCTCTCTGGCCAACACACATCATCTCAATCAACTCCACAAAAGCAGATTCTGATTATCATTCCATTGCTCCTACTGAGGAGTTTGTCGTGTGTACGCTGTTTGCATTACAACATAAACTACCTTTAGAAAAGCATTTCTTTCACCATAAAGTACTTTGGAATGCCCAAGGTCACGCACCAAATAAAGTGTTGTTTTTTGTAATTCATTTCAAAAATAAACTACACTTGCAGTCAACTGTTTCAACACATATGAAAATGTGAAATGTATTTCCCCTCCAAGACTAAAAGGATTCAGTTGAGAAATTGCGTCAAAATTAAAGTAAATAGACTGCAAATCCTACTTTTAATTAGAACTGAGACAGACTGAAAAGAGATCC
Organism: Chiloscyllium plagiosum; assembly: GCF_037043375.1. Taxonomy (NCBI): domain Eukaryota; kingdom Metazoa; phylum Chordata; class Chondrichthyes; order Orectolobiformes; family Hemiscylliidae; genus Chiloscyllium; species Chiloscyllium plagiosum. The sequence goes on along the minus strand of NW_028270151.1, from coordinate 18,241,246 downwards.
CAGCACTTCAGATACTGACAGGTTGGTCTTCCATTAGGAATGCAACTGGAAAGCTAATGTCAAGACTAATTGCTGGAAACCAGTTAATGTTGGAAAGTTCCAAACATTTTCTCAACAGAAATTTTCAAAACAGCAATGAACAGGACTCCAGAGCCCTGGCAGATGTCTAGTGCAGTCCCTCCCAAATAAAAAAGTTCCTAACTTCTACATCTCTGCTGCTTTAGTTTCTCTCAAACCAAATTCCATTCATCAATCATCTCTGTCGTCACTCATCCACGTAGGCCTTTGGTTCAACCATACCTCCAACTTAATACTTGTCCTATCGTACAATTGTCTCATTCAGCTCCTCCAACCAGTCCAAGATAGAACTCTGCCAATTCTGCTGCGTCATGCATTTCCTGACATCCTTTCCCCCACCATTAGCCACGTGTCTCCAGCTACCAAGGCCTTAAGCTTTGGAACTCCCACCATAAACCTGTGCCTCCCTCTCCTACTTTAAAGTTAAAAATCACGACACCAGGTTATGGTCCAACTCCAAACTTTCAGAGCACTGCTCCTTTGTCATTCCGAAAACTTGTACTTCCAAATAAACCTGTTGAACTATAACCTGGTGTTGTGTGCTTTTTAAATTTGTCCACCCCAGTCCAACACTGACACCTCCACATCATTACTCCTACTTTAAGGCAGTACCTCTCTATCCATGTTTTTGGTCATCTAGCATAAGTATCAAATTTTGTTCTCATGGCATTCCTTTGAATTACCATGGAATGTTTGTTCTACCACCTCAAAAGGCGATAAAAAATGTTCTTCTAATTACATTCATACAATTGTTACTTATGCAAATGCAGCCATTTCCTGTTGTTGTTATACAGGACCTGACAGTGTCTTGGTATGATTGTATAGTCTGCTAAAGCTCCCCAAGGCTTATAGATTCAACACATCAAGTCAGATATCTAGAGGGTGCAATTCAATCATGACTGCTAGTTATTTGACTCTCCCTATCTTAACTGACTATGTTTTGCCTGGACTTGCCCAGGCTGCTGTGTGGATTGCTGCACACATTGCATTGTAGGAAACGGAGCTGGAGAAACGGAAATACAATTCTAACTTCTGCAGCACACATGGTGGCAAAAGGCCCACAAAGCAATGCAGAACAGGTCTTAAAGTAAATAAATCATTTTACAAGTAATTCATCTTCAGGCACTCTACCCACATTGCATTTAATCCTCTCATATCTGACACTTGACTCATACCTCTGATGGTCACTTGTAAAGCTTCAAGACAATTATAAAGCACAGTTTTCATGCCCCACACCCCCCCCGCCCCCCCCCCCCCACCCAACATGCCAGCTTTCACCAACATCCAAACAACACTGCCCAAAACATATTAGTTGGCACCACCGCAAAGCAGTGTGCCAAGGTTTCACCAACAGCACCTTTCAAATCTGTGACCTCTGCCACCTGGAAGGACAAGATGGACAGGCATGTGTGAGTGTTGCCAGCTTCAAACTGGACAAAATAATCAGTTTTGTCACTGGAACTCAGTACACATAACAGCACCATGGAACATACCCTCACCATTATCAAGAATACCAGCTTAGGTTAATATTGTCCAAAAAGCTGGGTAATAAATGCTAGCCATTGCTTTTTTTTTTGTTTAAATAAAGTACATACATTACAGCAACACAAGAACTGGCTGTATGTAAAATATCCACCACAGCAGCATCACATCCTCACCATGTCCTAGGCCATGCCATGCCTTCACTTTTATTTCTTTCCCCTTTACATCTCTTGTTATCTTTAGTTCCCAAGTAAGTAGAAATCTACTAACATCATCAAACTAATGCATGTCATTGAGCATTTTGTGCACATTCACATTTATGGTTTGGTCACTCAAAAAAAAAGGCACTATAGCAATGCAAAATCATCCTGTTCTTTCAAATGATTCACTGTTCCCGCTTTCATAGTGGCCACAACACTCATTCCTTTCCTTCCCAGGAAAACGAGTTATTGCATACAGTGAACAAACCAATAGATGACATGCAGATTGACAATGGGACCGCACCTTTCTCTTAAGTTATCATATATGAATTGTCAAGACATACAATAAAACATCCAACGCTCAATACAGTTTTTGTTCTTTTATATAAAAATGCACTTTGTATTAAAAGTCTCAGAACAGACACAGCTGTTAAATGCACGTCTGGATTTGTAACATATAGAGGATGTTAGAATTCCTTGGTGTGCCAGACTAAGATTTCCCCCAACCCCCCCCCGCCCCCCCCTTCCTTCCTTCCTTCCCCCTTGCCCTCCCATCTCGGTCAGTGTTGGCCTGGACAGAAAGAGTGAGAGAGAGATTAGATTAATACACAGAATCGCAAAGTGAGGGATGATACAGGTCCTTTGGAAACAAAAGCGGAGGAGAAATTAACAAAAAAAGAGGAAGCTAGATTTCCTAACAACCTGCGATGTAGGCAAAGCGAGGAAAATATGGGGGGGGGGGAACCAAACTTCTGTGTAGATTCCATCAAGAGAGGCTCTTTTCACTCTCGCCATGCTTTATGCGGGATCACTCAAAGGAAAGTTTTAAGTACTTTTATTTTGTGCGCCGGCAGCTCATGGGATGGCATGGAGGCTTTCACAGATTGGCACGTACTGCATTGACAGTGGAATCTCAAAGGCACTAGACACAAGGGCGGTTGGTGGCCTGCGATCAGCCGGTTTGTGGACCACAGCACAGTAATTGTCTGCACCCTCCTGGGCTCACTAGGTGTCCATTCATCAGTCTTCTCTCTCCTCCCTTGTTTGTACAAGTCCACGGTTGTCACATTCACAGCACACAGTTCAAAAAAATAACCATTGTCGCATTTTACGTTAAATATATTTGCCCTACCTTTCCCCTTTTCTGTCAATGGGGTGGTGGTGGGGGAGGGGATGGGGGTGGGGCGAGGGGGAGACAGGTTAAAGGGCAGGGGAGGGAGGGACAAAAAGGGGAAGAGGAGGCAAAAATCAAGTCACAGCAGTTCAACAAAAAATAGATGTACTTTGCTTTCCCCACACCCCTAAACACCCCATGAATAAAACAGCAGTAAGATGGAGCTCTGATTCAAATCGTGTGGCATCTGTTACAGTGTCTCCAAAGTTTACGTTGGTGCCACAAGAGATGGGATGTCAAATATCCATATTTTCAACTTTGCATAGAAACTCTGTGCCTGTGGCAAGAGAGGGGAAAGTGGAGATGGGGGAGGGAATAGAAGGGGACAAAAAACGTTAAAGAGATCAGCAATTCATCATTCATTAAGATTCACTTACAATTCACCCCCCCCCCACCTCCCCTTGCAGTGAACAAAAGACTAGATTGTACCAAATACAGTCAACTGAATTCTAAAATAAATCTTTTCTCCCCTCCCCCTTTACAGTTTTGAATGCAAATCTGTGCCTGCCAACTCAACTCGTCTCAAACCCTGCAAACAGAGACACACACAGAAAAGCACACAGGCACAAACAGAGGGATCCAGAGATAGACATATAGGCACAGATAGAGACACAGATCCAGAGAGACAGGTATACACACACATATATACAGGCACAGTCAGATAGACAGATCCAGAGACATATACACACACACACAGATACAGAGATATACATGCACACACAGTGACATAAAGAGAAAGAGATACAAAGACATACACATAGGCACGTACAGATAGACACATACACAGGAATACAGAGACAGACAGATACAGAAACACACAGACAGAGACATACAGACAAAGAGACACACATAGACATACAGAGAGAGAAGACACACAAGAGACAGAGACACAGGCACATACAGACAGGTACAGAGAGAAAGATAGAGACAGAGACACAGGCATATACAGACAGAGAGAGAGAAAGACACACAGGCACATACAAACAGAGAGACAGATACAGATACAGATACATACAGACAGAGAGAAAGATACAAAGACAAACAGGCACAGACACAGAGCAACAGACACACAGGCACATACAGACAGAGAAAGAGATACAGAGTCACACACAAGCATGTACAGAGTACAAGAGTCACACATAGAGGCACAGAGAGAAAGACACAGACACACAGAGATAGAGACATACACATGCAGACAGACAGAAATGGAGATACAGAGATACACAGGCACATACAGAGAGAAAAACATACAGAGACACACACACACAGGCAAGTGCAGACAGAGAGCGAGACAGAGACTCACACAGGCATATACAGAGAGGGGCATTCAAACAGACACCCACAGGCACATAGAGGGAGAGAGAGACACACACACAGTAAAGGAGACACACTCGCGGAGGCAGAATTAAACCCGAGCAGCAGTTGGTGCTCTCACTAACACATGCAGTTTTAACAGCTTTCCCCCCCATTTTAAGTGAAACAGCTTTCTTTCCGGGTGTACAGAGACAGACACACACACTGCTGGTTATAACTTGTCTCCCTAACAGTAGCATCACTACTGGGAGGGGAGGGGAGGGGAGGGGGTGGTTCAATCTGTCTCCCCATCCCCCACATTTCCATCACATGAGCTTCATCTCTGGGCAATTTATTGGAGAAAAAAACATTTAAAGAAATGTTTCACACTTCCCTCTCCCTCTCTCACTTTTCTTAAAACAAAAACGAGAAAAAAAGGGGGGGGGGGGAGTTAGTGAAGTGCACTCCCTCTCCCTCCAAAATGATTATTTTTAAACAAAAAAAACAAGAATTCAAGCCTCACCTTTTTTTTAATAACGTGTAATATATATTTATATAGAAATCTATCACAGGACAACACAGGACGAGCAACAATGATCATCCCCATTGGGCTGAGCCACATAGTTCATCTGCCGGACGATCTCTGCAAACAGTTCGTCCACGGAGGTTTTATTTTTGGCCGAAGTCTCCATGAAAGGGCAGTTCCACTCATCGGCCAGAGCCTTGCCTTCGCCAAAGGAGACCTCCCGCTCCCCTTCCAGGTCCACCTTATTGCCCACCAGCAGCATGGGCACCCTCTCGTAGCGCTTCACCCGGATGATCTGGTCCCGCATGGGTCGGATGTCCTGGAAACTCTGCTGGTTGACCAGGCTGTAGACCAGGATGAAGCCTTGGCCGTTCTTGATGTACAGGTCTCGCATGGAGGCGAACTGCTCGGTGCCCGCCGTGTCCAGGATCTCCAGCACCGAGGGCGAGGAGTCCACCTCGATCTCCTTCCTGTAGAAGTCCTCGATGGTCGGGTCGTATTTCTCGATGAAGGAACCGGTGACAAACTGCACGGTCAGCGCTGACTTGCCCACCCCTCCGCTGCCCAGCACCACCACTTTGTATTCCCTCATGGTGCGCCCAGAGCCACTTTCTCCCCTCGGTTAGGGTCGGGTAGGGTGGAGGGGGTGTGGGGGCGCTGGGGTAGATCCCTGCAGAATTTACAATCAGAAATCGATCTGGGGAGGACGGGGGAGGGGGGAGAGAGAAAGGGGCAAAAAGAAAAGGAACGAAGAGGACAAATGCAACCACTCAGAGGGAGAGAGAGAGAGAGAAAAAAAAATCTTCGGCTCCTTTCTTTTCCCTCTGGCTCCGCGACTCCTTATTTATTTCAAATCCAATTCCAATCCAAATCTAAGGGGACCCCGGCATTTATTCGCCAATGCAGCTGCCTTTCTCTGTCCTGGACTCAGTGCCTTCTCCCCCTCCTCCTCGGCCGTACGAGAGAGAACAGCCTGAACAATCTCTCCCACGCTCTTCCCTCCCATTGACACACAGACACAAGGCAGGGCTTTCGCAGGGCGTGTACACGTCGGAGGAGCTACACTCTTAAAAGGGGCGAGACCAGAAATTAAAATCTACCGGGTCCCACCATCACCACACGGATGGTTGGCGGAGGGGAGGCCAAGGGGGAATTGTTCCAGAGGGTGGTACGTGTATGGAATGAGCTGCCAGAGGATGTGGTACAATTGCAACATTTAAAAGGCATCTGGATGGGTATATGAATAGGAAGGGTTTGGAGGGAGGGTGCGGGCAGGTGGGACTAGATTGGGTTGGGATATCTGGTCAGCATGGACGGGTTGGACCGAGGGATCTGTTTCTGTGCCGTACATCTCTATGATTTTATGACAGTATAACTGTGATGGGGGCATCAACAAGTCTTTTTTTGAAAAAAATTGTGCATTCATGGAAATCAGACATTACTGGAAAGGCTCAGCAGCAGCTATAGAATTCCTAGTGTGGAAACACGTTTTTCACACCAACTCTCTGAACAGCACCCACCCAATCCCCAGAAGCCTTGTATTTCCCGTGGCTGAGTAGTTCATCAACTTCACCAACACCTTCCATCCTGACCTCAGGTTCACCTGGACCATCTCTGACACCTCCCTCCCCTTCCTGTGTCCGTCGACCTACTGAACATGGACATCTATCTCAAACCCACCAACTCCCATATCTACCTTGACTACACCTCCTCCCACATCTCACCCCTGTAAAAATGCTATCCTTACTCACAATTCCTCCGCCTCCCCCGTATCTGCTCCCAGGAGGAGCAATTCTACTCCAGGTGGCCTCTTATTTCAAGGACTGCAATTTCCCCTCCCACATGATCAACAATGCTCTCAATTGCAACTCGCCCACTTCCCGCACCTCTGTCCTCAAACTCATCCATCCCCAACTGCAACAAGGATGGAACACCCCTGGTCCTCACCTTCCACCCCACTAATCTCCAGATACAACACATTATCCTGTTCCATTTCCACCACCTACAATCAGACCCCCACCACCAAAAATATATTTCCCTCCCCATCCGTATCTACATTCTGTAGAAACCATTCCCTCTGCAACTCCCCACCAACCTCCCCACCACACCCGGTACCTTCCCTTGCCACCGCAAGATGTGTAAAACCTGCGATCCACCTCCCTCCTCACCTCTGTCCAAGGCCCTAAAGGATCATTTCAAATCCAGCAGAAATTTTTCTGTACATCGTCCCACATCATTTCCTGTATGCGTTGCTCTCGATGTGGCCTCCTCTACATCGGGGACACTGAGCGCGAACTCATGGAGCCATTCACGGAATATCTCTGGTACACATGCACCAAACAACCCCACTAGCCTGAGGCCAACCACTTCAACTCCCTCTCACACTTCCCCATGGACATGCAAATCCTGGCCTTCCTCCACCACCAAGTCAAAGCCACCCAACAATTGGAGGAAGAATGCCTTATCTTCTGCCCTGGGACCCTCCAGCTGCACGGCATCAATATCAACTTCACAAGTTTCCAAATCTCTCCCCCCCACCCCATCTCATCCCAGATCCAACTCAGCATTGCCCTCTTGACCTGTCCTAACTGTCCATCTTCCTTCCCACCTATCTGCTCCACCTTCCCCGTCGACCCATTACCATCACCTCCCACCTATATCCACCTATTGCCATAACACCTATCTTGCCCCTAGCCCCACTTCCCACCCCATTTATCTCTCAGCTCCCCACCCCCCCCCCCCCCCCCACCTACATTCCTGATGAAGGGCTTGTGCTGGAAACATCGATTCTCCTACTCCTTGGATGCTGCCTGACCTGCTGTATATTTTCCAGTACCACACTTTTCGATTCTAACCTACCTAACTTGTCCATTCCTGGACACTACGGGCAATTTCCCATGGCCAATCCACCTAACCTGCACATCTTTGGACTGCGGGATAAAAACCAGAGCATCCGGAGAAAACCCATGCAGACACGGGGAGATGGGCAAACATCATACAAAGAGTCACCCAAGGCTGGAATCGAATGCACATCCCTGGCGCTGTGAGGCAGCAGTGCTAACCGCTGAGCCACCAAGCTCAATTTTTCTAAATTCACATTCCAATATGTACCATGGTGTGATTCAAACCCAGATTTGTGGAGAGAAATTGCAAGGGCTAGTAAGAAGGGGGAGACGGGGCGGAATAGCTGGAGAGGAGAGGAATGAGTGTGCATGGAGATGAGGGGAGTGGGTAGGGAGGTAAGGAAGTGATCAAGGAGGGGGGATGGATAGGGATCGGCGAAAGGAAGTGGGTAGAGAAAGACAAGGAGGAGTGGGTAGAGAGGCAGGGAGAAACTGGGCAGGGAGGGGAATAATGGACTGAGGTGAAGGGGAATGGGCTGGGAGACAAGTTAGAGCAGGCCAAAGGAGGTGAGGGGCAGGAGGAAGAGCAAAAGTAACTGGATGGTGGGGATGAGGCTGGGGGGGAAAGCAGGGTAGCAGGTGGTGGGGGAGCCAGGTGGGGCAAGTGAGGAAGAATGGGTGATGGGGGCAAGTGAGGTGGAATGGATGATGCAGGTCCAGTGGATAGTGGAGAGTTGGTCGGGACTGGGCAGGAATGGGAGCAGGAGCCGTTCCCCTCCAGCCTGGTGATATCAGTGGTGCACAAGCACACAGATGATTTCTCAAGGCCTGTTACATTACAGACCTGCACATCTGTAGCAGCCATTATGGTATTTTGGAGAATCGCTGCTTATTTGAGAAGGAGGAATGCGCTGGGCTATGTGGGGAAAGGCACTAAGTGAGGTGAATGGAGCCAAATGGTCTAATTCTGTGCTGTAATAATTATGTGATCAAATTAACACACCTGATATTATAATTTATGGATGAAAGACAGATTTCTAGGCTGACTCTGAGCAACCCTGGGCCCTGTCCTCAGTCGCTAGACCATCAGTTGCCTGAACGCTCTGGAATTCACTCCCGAAACATCTCTTCCTATCTCCTCCATTAATACGCTCCTTAAAACTAACTGCTTTGATCAAGTGTTTGTCCCAGAATCTAATTTAGCTGTGGTGACAGGTTTTGTTTAATAATCACAGCTGTGAACCACCACTGGGATGTTTTACCACATTTTCATCACTATACAGTTTGCCAGCAACATTCTGCACCTCTCATCCAGGTCATTTTTCCTGAGATGAGAGGGTTGGTGCATAGGGCCAGCTGGCCATAAGCCGAAGATATGTTCATGATCATTTAAGGCCAATTTATCTGAGACAGAGTTGAGGGTCAGGTCTCCAGGCAACACTTGGGGATTTCCTTCCCAAAAGATCACAGCCCTGGGCATAAGCCTGAAAGTGGAGGTTTGCCCTCTCTTACTTACCTGCAATGGCAGGTTGCAGTTTCCTTTATGCTGGACTATTTAGAATGACATGGTGGTTTAGTGGTTGGCACTGCAGCCTCACAGGACCAGGGACCCAGGTTCAATTCCAGCCTTGGGTAACTGTCTGTGTGGAGCTTGCACATTCTTCCTGTGTCTGCATGGGTTTCCTCTGGGTTCTCCTGCCCAAAGTGTTAGTGCATTAGTCAGAGGGAAATGGGTCTGGGTGGGCTACTCTTCAGAGGGTTGGTGTGGGCCTGTTTCCACATTATAAGGAATCTAATCTAATCCATTGTCTTTGAGATCTCACAACCCTCTTGCCACTAGATGGTCACTGCTGGGTGATTGTTCCTCTCACAGTGCTGGATCAGGACTAGTCATTTGATTGCAGTATTGGGTTCTCAGCCCAAAACCCAAATGCTTCAAGTTCCACCATGACCATCTTTGATCTGAGATTCTCTTTCAGATGTTGTGCTGCCTGAGGAAGGAACGGGGGCTCGGAATGCTTGCGGTTTGAAATAAACCTGTTAGACTATAACCCGCTGTCGTGTGACTTTTGACTTTGTCTTGTTTGAGTAAGAAACCTCTGTATCATGAGTCTATGACTCTTGATGTTTTTGCTTTGTAACAGTCTCCCACAGCTTTCAGACGTCTCACTGCATTTTCCAGCCAATGCAATACTTCTGAAGTGTGGCAGCTGTTGTAATCTAGGAAACACAGGAATCAGTTTACGTACAGAAAGCTCTTACAAGCAGCAATGTGATAAAAGACACAATTATCTGCTTTTTAGTGATGTCATTTGAAGGACAAATATTGCTGGGTTACAAGTGAGTATTCCATTTTTCAGCAAAACAGTTCCATGGGATTTTCACATCCATATAAGAGAGTGGATGGAGGTCTCACCTTAAAGCACTATCCAAGATAAAGTATCTCTACCATATTAATTTGTAATGTATGGGATCAGAGCAGGGATTAATTTGTAACTTTTTCAAAGAGCTACCACAGAATACAGAGCCAAATGGCCTCCCCATGTGCTGTATATTTCTGTGACTATAAATATGCTGCATTGACACAGAACTTGAACAGGTGGGTGGGACTTAACAGAGAAAATTACCTATCTGGGAAGTGCAGAAATTGTTTTGTAAATGATCATAGCTGACAAGTTTTTTTTCCACATCTCACAAATGGACGATAGGATGACTTTTTTGTTTTGTTTCATCACAAAGCGTCTCTTGTCATGAAGGAACCATCAATCCCTGGACTGAGGACAGGGCCCAGGGTTGCCTCAGAGTCAGCCTAGAAATCTGTCTTTCATCCATAAATTCCATTATCAGGTCTGTCCATTTGATCACAGAATTAATACAGCACAGAATGACACCATTTGGACCCATTCATCTTGACTAAATCTATTGGCTTGTAACAAACTAGAATTACCAGCAGTTTAAAAATAACTTGCTTCCTTTGCAGCAATCAGTAAATACCAGTATTTCCAGACAGGAATTTCTGGTGTTAGTTTCACTCATAGAGTTACAGCGTCATAGAGATGTACAGCATGGAAACAGACCCTTTGGTCCAACTCGTCTATGCTGACCAGATATCCTAATCTAATCCCAGCATTTGGCCCATATTCCTCCAAACCTTTCCTATTCATATACCCATCTAGATGCCTTCTAAGTGTTGTAATTGTACCAGCCTCCACCACTTCCTCTGGCAACTCTTTCCATACATGCACCATCCTCTGTGTGAAAAAGTTACCCCTTAGGTCCCTTTTATATCTTTCCCCTCTCACTCTAAACCTATGCTCTCTCGTCTGGACTCCCCCACCCCAGGGAAAATATTTTGTCTATTTATCCTATCCATGCCCCTCATGATTTTGTTGTAAAGGCAGGAGTATTCACTTATTGGTGTAAATGTAAAGTCATCAGAGGACCATTGGACTGCTCACTCAGGAGAAGGAAGTGACTGGTGGTGAATTTGACCTGAAGGTTGCCACTCCACAAGCAAGAGGAGTGGATGAGAGGGCAGGACCTTCATGGCAACCTTAGCTAGTGTTGAATTAGAACCTTCATTGTTAGCATCACTCTGCATTGCAAAGCAGCCATCCAGCCAATGGAACTACAGCAAAATTAATATGCCATTCAACACCTTGAGTTCTTTTGGCATTCCATTTAATGATGGTCGACCTGACAGTGCAACAACTCTGTCCAACTTTGCATCATATTTCTCAATTTCCTTAACAAACAAAGAATGATTGATCTCAATCTTGAGAGCTCCAATTGACCCTCAGCATCTACTGTGGTCTGGAACATTTAGTTTTTTTGCATCCAGACATTTTGAATCTTGTTAACATTTGAACCAGCAGGCAAACCCTCCAAGATATTGTAGGCTGGCACAGTGGCACAATGGTTAGCCCTGCTGCCTCACAGCGCCAGGGACCTGGACTCAATTCCAGCCTCGGGCAACTGTCTGTGTGGAGTTTGCACATTCTCCCTGTGTCTATGTGGGTTTCCCCCCACAGTCCAAAAATGTGCAGGTTTGATGGTTTGACTGTGCTAAATTACCCAGGGATGTGCAGGCCAGGTGGATTAGCAATGGGAAGTGTGGGGTTATAGGTCTGGATGGGATGCTCTTCAGAGGGTCAGTGAGGACTTGATGGGCCAAATGGCCTGCTTCCACTCTGAAGGGATTCTACATCTGCAATCCTCCAGTCCAGGGTTCCCAATGTTCATCATGCTCAACATGTGGTGGACATTATTTCAGACACTCTGGAATTCTAAGCTTTAATGTAAACTTTCTGTTCACCAGTTTTAATTCATGCTCCATTTCACCAAGGCAACTTAAAAAAAAACAGTAAAATACAAATACTGGAAACCTGAGATCAACAAAAGAAAATATCTATTAGGATTTGTGCAATGGTAGATCATGGAATAAAACAGAGAAAGGCCAGCAGAGATTTTCTTGCACATCCAAACACTTCACCTATTGTGTCCATTGCTCTCAATCTGGTCTCCTCTATGTTGGGGAGACAGGATGCCAATTTGGGGAACATTTCAGAGAACATCTCTGGGACACACGCACTTAACAATCCCACCGCCCTGTGACTGACCACTTCAACTCCCCTCCCCACTCCGCTAAGGACATGCAAGTCCAGGGCCTCCTCCACCACCAAATCCTAGCCACCCGATGCCTGGAGGAAGAATGTCTTAGGTTCTGCCTTGGGACCCTCCAACCACACGGAATCAATGTCGTTTTCACCAGTTTCCTCATCTCCCCTTCCCCCACTGTCTCGCAGATCCAACCTTCCAACTCAGCACTGCCCTCTTGAACTGTCCTACCTGTCCAGCTTCCTGCCCACCTCTCCGCTCCACCCTCCATTCTTACCTATCACCATCACCGATCACCTTCATCTACCTATCGCCTTCCCAGCTACCTTCCCCCCAGCCTCACACCCCCTCCCATTTATCTCTCAGCCCCTTGAGCACCCCCCCACCCCACATTCCTGATGAAGGGTTTATGCTTAAAACATCGACTCTCCTGCTCCTCAGATGCTGCCTGACCAGCTGTGCTTTTCCAGCACCACACCTTTTGACAAAGAAAGATCAGTCAGTCCATCATATCTACACCAGTTCTTTGAGAATGTAATTCTTTGGTCCACATCTCTACCTCTTCTCCTACAAGAAAATATTTACCAGAATATTACCAAGACTGGAAGGCTTGAGTTATAAGGAGAGGCTGGCGAGGGGAGACTATTCCCCCGGAGTGTAGGAAGTTGAAGGATGACCTTATAGATGTTTACAACATCATGAGGGGCATAGATAAGGTGAATAGCAAAGGTCTTTTCCCTGGGGTGGGGGAGGTTAAAACCAGAGGGCATAATTTTTAAGGTGAGAGGAGAAAGATATAAAAGGGGCCTGAAGGGCAACGTTTTGACACAGAGGGTGGCTTATATGTGGAATGAACTTTCGGAGGAAATGGTAGATGCAGGTACAGTTAC